>NC_080386.1:49458030-49758030 GCF_014773155.1 Arachis stenosperma
CAATGGAAGAGAGATTCAAGAGGCAAGCCGGTTCAATTGAGAAGGCATGACCTCAAGCCCATGGCTAGAGGATGGTTGGAGTTTATCCAACGCTCAATCATTCCCACTAGCAACCGGTCCGAAGTTACTCTAGACCGGGCCATCATGATTCATAGCATCATGATTGGAGAAGAAGTGGAAGTTCATGAGGTCATAGCTCAAGAACTCTACAAGGTGGCGGACAAGTCTTCCACCTTGGCAAGGCTAGCCTTTCCTCATCTCATTTGTCACCTCTGTTATTCAGTTGGAGTTGACATAGAAGGAGATATCCCCATTGATGAGGACAAGCCCATCACCAAGAAAAGGATGGAGCAAACAAGAGACCCCTCTCATCATGAGATCCTTGAGATACCTCAAGGGATGCACTTTCCTCCACAAAACTATTGGGAGCAACTGAACACCTCCCTAGGAGAATTGAGTTCCAACATGGGACAACTAAGGGTGGAGCACCAAGAGCATTCCATCCTCCTCCATGAAATTAGAGAAGATCAAAGAATCATGAGAGAGGAGCAACAAAGACAAGGAAGAGACATGAGGAGCTCAAGCACTCCATAAGACCTTCAAGAGGAAGAACAAGCCGCCATCACTAAGGTGGACCCGTTCTTTAATCTCCTTGTTCTTTAATTTCTGTTTTTCAAATTTTAGTGCTTTATATTATCCATGTTTGTGTCTTATGATCATTAGTGTCTTAGTGTCTATGCCTTAAAGTTATGAATGTCCTATGAATCCATCACCTTTTCTTAGAGATTGTTCTTAATTGAAAAAGAAAAGAATTGCATGAATTTTAAATTTTATAACAGTTTAATTATTTTGATGTGGTGGCAACACTTTTGTTCTCTGAATGTATGCTTGAACAGTGCATATGTCTTTTGAATTTGTGGTTCATGAATATTGGCTCTTGAAAGAATGATGAAAAAGGAGACATGTTACTGAGGATCTGAAAAATCATAAAAATGATTCTTGAAGCAAGAAAAAGCAGTGAATACAAAAAAAAAAGAGAAGAAGAAAGCAAGCGGAAAAAAAAAACCGAAAAAAAAAGAGAAGAAAAAAAAAAGGAAGAAAAAGAAAGAAATAAAGTTGTGATCCAAGACAATAAGAGTGTGCTTAAGAACCCTGGACACCTCTAATTGGGGACTTTAGCAAAGCTGAGTCACAATCTGAAAAGGTTCACCCAATTATGTGTCTGTGGCATGTATGTATCCGGTGGTAATACTGGAAGACAGAGTGCTTTGGGCCACGGCCAAGACTCATGAAGTAGCTGTGTTCAAGAATCATCATACTTAACTAGGAGAATCAATAACACTATCTAGATTCTAAGTTCCTAAAGAAGCCAATCATTCTGAATTCCAAAGGATAAAGTGAGATGCCAAAACTATTCAGAGGCAAAAAGCTAAAAGCCCCGCTCATCTAATTAATACTGATCTTCATAGATGTTTTTTGGAGTTCATTGCATATTCTCTTCTTTTTATCCTATTTGATCTTCAGTTGCTTGGGGACAAGCAACAATTTAAGTTTGGTGTTGTGATGAGCGGATAATTTGTACGCTTTTTGCATTGTTTTTAGTATGTTTTTAGTATGATCTAGTTATTTTTTAGTATATTTTATTAGTTTTTAATTAAATTCACTTTTTCTGGACTTTACTATGAGTTTGTGTGTTTTTCTGTGATTTCAGGTATTTTCTGGCTGAAATTGAGGGATCTAAGCAAAAATCTGATTCAGAGACTCAAAAGGACTGCAGATGCTGTTGGATTCTGACCTCCCTGCACTCGAAGTGGATTTTCTGGAGCTACAGAAGCCCAATTGGCGCGCTCTCAACGGCGTTGGAAAGTAGACATCCTGGGCTTTCCAGCAATATATGATAGTCCATACTTTGCCCAAGATTTGATGGCCCAAACCGGCGTTCAAAGTCACCTCAAGAAATTCCAGCGTTAAACGCCGGAACTGGCACCTAAATGGGAGTTAAACGCCCAAACTGGCATAAAAGCTGGCGTTTAACTCCAAGGAGAGTCTCTACACGAAAATGCTTCATTGCTCAGCCCAAGCACACACCAAGTGGGCCCGGAAGTGGATTTTTATGTCATTTACTCATCTCTGTACACCCTAGGCTACTAGTTTTCTATATATAGGACCTTTTACTATTGTATTTTAATCTTTGGATTATTTTTCAGATCCTTTGATCATCTTTGGACATCTAGTTCTTAGATCATTTGGGAGGCTGGCCTCACGGCCATGCCTAGACCTTGTTCTTATGTATTTTCAACGGTGGAGTTTCTACACACCATAGATTAAGGTGTGGAGCTCTGCTGTACCTCGAGTATTAATGCAATTACTATTGTTCTTCTATTCAATTCCGCTTGTTCTTTGTCCAAGATATCACTTGTTCTTCAACTTGATGAAGGTGATGATCCGTGACACTTATCATCATTCTCACTCATGAACAAGGTGACTGACAACCACTCTTGTTCTACAAGCATATGAGGCTTAGTGAATATCTCTTGGATTCCTGATGCACGATGCATGGTTGATCGCCTGACAACCGAGTGCTTGCCTGACAAACGAGCCAGCCATTCCGTGAGATCAGAGTCTTCGTGGTATAGGCAAGAACTGATGGCGGCATTCAAGAGAATCCGAAAGGTCTAACCTTGTCTGTGGTATTCTGAGTAGGATTCAATGATTGAATGACTGTGACGTGCTTCAAACTCCTGAAGGCGGGGCTTTAGTGACAGACGCAAAAGAATCACTGGATTCTATTCTGGCCTGATTGGGAACCGACAGATGGATAGCCGTGCCGTGACAGGGTGCATTGAACATTTCCAATGAGAGGATGGGAGGTAGCCATTGACAACGGTGAAACCCTTGCATAAGCTTGCCATGGAAAGGAGTAAGAAGGATTGGATGAAGACTGTAGGAAAGCAGAGAGACGGAAGGGAAGGCATCTTCATACGCTTATCTGAAGCTCTCACCAATGATATACATAAGTATCTCTATCTTTATCTTTATGCTTTATTCGTTTATCACTATACCCATTTGAGTCTGCCTGACTGAGATTTACAAGGTGACCATAGCTTGCTTCATACCAACAATCTCCGTGGGATCGACCCTTACTCACGTAAGGTATTACTTGGACGACCCAGTGCACTTGCTGGTTAGTTGTGCGAAGTTGTAGTGATCACAATTTCGTGCACCATCTAACGCCACTCCAGCTCCCACCACTGGCATTCAAATACCAGTGGGAAATCAATCACATACAAGTGCTGATAACAACCTTTCTAAAAAGGCTTCCCAACCCACTTCTATAGGTAATAAACCTGCAGCAACTAAGGTTGAGGAATACAAAGCCAAAATGCCTTATCCTCAAAAACTCCGCCAAGCGGAACAGGATAAGCAATTTGCCCGCTTTGCAGACTATCTCAGGACTCTTGAAATAAAAATTCCGTTTGCAGAAGCACTTGAGCAAATACCCTCTTATGCTAAGTTCATGAAAGAGATCTTAAGTCATAAGAAGGATTGGAGGGAAACTGAAAAAGTTTACCTCACTGAAGAATGCAGTGCAGTCATTCTGAAAAGCTTACCTGAGAAGCTTAAAGATCCTGGGAGCTTTATGATACCATGCACATTAGAGGGCACTTGCACCAAGCAAGCTTTATGTGATCTTGGGGCAAGTATCAACCTAATACCTGCATCTACTATCAGAAAGCTTGGTTTAACTGAAGAAATCAAACCAACTAGGATATGTCTTCAACTTGCTGATGGCTCCATTAAATACCCATCAGGCGTGATTGAAGACATGATTGTCAATGTTGGGCCATTCGCCTTTCCTACTGACTTTGTGGTGCTGGAAATGGAGGAGCACAAGAGTGCAACTCTCATTCTAGGAAGACCTTTCCTAGCAACCGGCCGAACCCTCATTGATGTCCAAAAAGGGGAAGTAACCTTGAGAGTCAATGAGGAGGAGTTCAAGTTGAATGTTGTCAAAGCCATGCAACATCCAGACACCCCAAATGACTGCATGAGTGTTGATATTATTGACTCTCTGGTAAGAGAGGTCAATATGGCTGAGAGTCCCGAATCAGAGCTAGAGGACATCCTTAAAGACGTCCAGCCTGATCTGGAGGAGTCAGAGAAAATAGTAGAACCTCTGAAAATCCCTCAGGAAGAGGAGAAACCTCCTAAACCTGAGCTCAAACCATTACCACCTTCCCTAAAATATGCATTCTTGGGAGAAGGTGATACCTTTCCTGTAATCATAAGCTCTACCTTAGAGCCACAGGAAGAGGAAGCACTGATTCAAGTGCTAAGGACACACAAGACAGCTCTTGGGTGGTCCATCAGTGATCTTAAGGGCATTAGCCCAGCTAGATGCATGCACAAGATCCTACTGGAGGGTGACGCCAAGCCAGTGGTTCAACCACAAAGGCGGCTGAACCCAGCCATGAAGGAAGTAGTGCAGAAAGAGGTCACTAAATTACTAGAGGCTGGGATTATTTATCCTATTTCTGACAGCTCCTGGGTGAGCCCTGTCCAAGTCGTCCCTAAAAAAGGTGGCATGACAGTGGTTCATAATGAAAAAAATGAACTGGTTCCTACAAGAACAGTGACTGGGTGGCGCATGTGTATTGATTATAGAAGGCTCAATACAGCTACCAGAAAGGATCATTTTCCTTTACCATTCATAGACCAGATGCTAGAAAGACTAGCAGGTCATGAATACTACTGCTTCCTGGATGGATATTCAGGTTATAATCAAATTGCAGTAGATCCCCAGGATAAGGAGAAAACGGCATTCACATGCCCATCTGGAGTATTTGCATACAGAAGGATGCCATTTGGGCTATGCAATGCACCTGCAACCTTTCAGAGGTGCATGCTCTCAATCTTCTCTGATATGGTGGAAAAATTTCTGGAAGTCTTTATGGATGACTTTTCATTGTTTGGAGACTCATTCAGCTCCTGCCTTAACCATTTAGCACTTGTTCTAAAGAGATGCCAAGAGACCAACCTGGTTTTAAACTGGAAAAAGTGTCACTTTATGGTGACTGAAGGAATTGTCCTTGGGCACAAAATCTCGAACAAGGGAATAGAGGTGGATCAAGCTAAAGTTGAAGTAATTGAAAAATTACCACCACCCACTAATGTTAAGGCAATTAGAAGCTTCCTGGGGCATGCAGGATTCTATAGGAGGTTTATAAAGGATTTTTCAAAAATCGCCAAACCTCTAAGCAACCTGCTAGCTGCTGACACACCATTTATCTTTGATAAAGAGTGTCTGCAGGCATTTGAGACCCTGAAAGCTAAATTGGTCTCAGCACCAATCATCTCTGCACCAGACTGGACATTACCATTTGAATTAATGTGTGATGCCAGTGACCATGCCATTGGTGCAGTGTTGGGACAAAGGCATGACAAGCTTCTGCACGTCATTTACTATGCCAGCCGTGTTTTAAATGACGCACAGAAAAATTACACAACCACAGAAAAAGATCTACTTGCAGTAGTTTACGCCATTGACAAATTCAGATCCTATTTAGTAGGATCAAAGGTGATTGTGTATACAGACCATGCTGCTCTTAAATATCTACTCACAAAGCAGGATTCAAAACCCAGACTTATAAGATGGGTGCTGCTTCTGCAGGAGTTCGATATAGAAATAAGAGACAGAAAAGGAACAGAGAATCAAGTGGCAGATCACCTGTCCCGAATAGAACCAGTGGAAGGGGCGTCCCTCCCTCTCACTGAGATCTCTGAAACCTTTCCGGATGAGCAACTCTTTGCCATCTAGGAAGTGCCATGGTTTGCAGACATTGCAAACTACAAGGCAGTGAGATTTATACCCAAAGAGTATAGTAGACAGCAAATAAAGAAGCTGATCACGGATGCAAAGTATTATCTTTGGGATGAACCGTATCTCTTTAAGAGATGTGCAGACGGAGTAATCCGTAGATGTGTGCCTAAGGAAGAAGCACAGAAGATCCTATGGCACTGCCATGGATCATAGTATGGAGGACACTTTGGAAGTGAGCGAACAGCCACAAGAGTCCTCCAAAGTGGCTTCTACTGGCCTACTCTCTATAAAGACTCCCGAGTGTATGTACTTAATTGTGACAATTGCCAAAGATCCGGCAATCTACCTCACAGTTACGCCATGCCTCAGCAAGGGATCTTAGAGATTGAGTTGTTTGATGTATGGGGCATTGACTTCATGGGACCCTTCCCACCATCATACTCAAACACTTATATTCTGGTGGCAGTGGATTATGTATCCAAATGGGTGGAGGCTATTGCAACACCCACCAATGACACTAAAACAGTGTTAAAATTCCTCCAGAAACACATCTTTAGCAGATTTGGTATCCCTAGAGTGCTAATTAGTGATGGGGGCACTCATTTCTGCAATAAACAGCTTTATGCTGCTCTGGTTCGTTATGGAGTTAGCCACAGGGTAGCTACTCCATATCATCCACAAACTAATGGGCAAGCTGAAGTCTCAAATAGAGAGCTCAAAAGAATCCTGGAACGGACTGTAATTAACCGTAGAAAGGATTGGGCAAGAAGCTTGGATGATGCTCTGTGGGCATACAGAACAGCATTCAAGACCCCCATAGGGACCTCTCCATACCAGCTTGTGTATGGAAAGGCATGTCACTTGCCAGTGGAACAGGAACACAAGGCCTATTGGGCAACCAGATTCCTGAACCTTGATGCCAAGCTAGCTGGAGAAAAACGATTGCTCCAGTTAAATGAGCTAGAGGAATTTAGACTCAATGCTTTCGAAAATGCAAAGATTTACAAAGAGAAAGCAAAAAAATGGCATGATAAGAAATTGTCATCCAGAGTCTTTGAGCCGGGGCAGAAAGTTCTGCTATTTAACTCTAGGCTCAAATTATTCCCCGGAAAATTAAAATCCCGGTGGAGAGGTCCATATGTCATTACAAACGTATCACCATATGGATACATAGAGCTTCAGGATAATGACTCTAACAAAAAGTTCATTGTTAATGGACAAAGAGTCAAACATTATCTTGAAGGCAATTTTGAGCAAGAATGCTCAAAACTGAGACTTAATTAAAACTCAGTAATGATCCAGCTAATGACATTAAAGAAGCGCTTGCTGGGAGGCAACCCAGCCATTTACAAAGTTTATTTACTAATTATATAAATTTTCTTTTTTTACAGGTATATATCCAAGTATCTTCAAAGGGTAAAAATAGCAATTAATTGGATTCACAGAGTTATAAGGGAAATTGGAAGCTCACTGGCGTGAAAAAGCCAGTAAGAAACATTTTGGGCGTTGAACGCCCAAAAGAAGCACCCACTGGGCGTTCAATGCCAGTAAGGGTAGCCTTCTGGGCGTTAAACGCCAGAAAGGAGCATCTTCTGGGCGTTAAACGCCAGAAAGAAGCACCTTCTGGGCGTTTAACGCCAAATTGACAGCATCCTGGGCGTTTAGAAAAACGCCCAGTAACAAAGGACTTCCTGGCGTTCAACGCCAGAAAGATGCATCAGCTGGGCGTTGAACGCCCAGGAGAAGCAACATTTGGGCGTTAAACGCCCAAACCATGCAGCAGTTGGGCGTTTAACGCCAGGATGGTGGGGAGGAGGTAAATTTCGTTTCTTTTCACAAATTTCTTAATTTTTATATTCCAATTCATAATTTCTGGCATAAACATATTTTAAATTATCATCCCTCAATTCAAATTAGTGTTCTAAAAATCCTAATTTCTAAAATCCCTTTTTCAATAATATCAAATGTATCTTAATCCATAAAGACAAATTATTTTTCAATCCAATCAAACTCTTTTAAAAATTTGTTTTCAAAACTCAATTATATCTTTAAAAATCTTTTTCAAAATTAAAAATTCAAATCTATCTTTTTAAATATGATTCATATCTTTCTCTTTTTTAAACTATATCTTTTTCTTATCATATCTATCTTTTATAAATCATATCTTCTATCTTATCTTTTTCTTATTTTCGAAAATTTCCCATCCCCCCTCCCCATATATTGTGTTCGGCGTCCCACTCTTCATCACCTTACCACACTTGCTCTCTTCCTATCCCTCTTCTTCTTCTCTTTTGCTTGAGGACAAGCAAAGCTCTAAGTTTGGTGTGGTTATCCGTGATCACAAAAACATACTCATGAAATTCATGGCCCCTAGAGGAAAGCAACCCACCCAAAGGGGCAAGAAAGAGAGTGCTCCAAAGCCCCTTTGGAATCAAGGGAAGTTCTTAACTAAAGAACATTCAGATCATTATTACAAAATAATGAGTCACAGATCAGTGATCCCGGAAGTCAAATTTGATCTGAAAGAAGATGAATATCAAGAGATTCAAGAGCAAATTCGAATCAGGAATTGGGAAATTCTGACCAATCCTGAAACGAAAGTGGGAAGAAACATGGTTCAGGAGTTCTATGCCAATTTATGGCAGACAGACAGGCAGAGAATAATTGGAGCTGCTCTCTATGACCATCGGACCTTAGTCAGAGGAAAGATTGTTCATACTCATCCTGACAAGATCAGGGAAATTTTTAAGATTCCTCCACTGAAAGATGATCCAGACTCCTTTAACAGGAGAATGATGAGGGTAAACAAAGGTCTAGACAAGATTCTAGAGGACATATGCATCCCTGAAGCCAGGTGGACTACCAGCACCACTGGCACCCCAATTCAACTCAAAAAAGAAGATCTAAAACCAGTAGCCAGAGGGTGCCTGGATTTCATTGGGCGTTCCATCTTGCCCACCAACAACCGTTCTGAAGTAACCATCAAAAGAGCTGTCATGATTCACTGCATCATGTTGGGAAAAGAGGTAGAAGTCCATCAACTGATCTCATGTGAGCTATATAAAATAGCAAACAGGAATTCCAAGGACGCCAAATTGGCCTATCCAAGCTTAATTTCTATGCTCTGCAAAGATGCCGGAGTGAAGATGGGAATAGCAGAGTATATCTCAGTTGAGAGGCCAATCACTGGAATATCAATGGTCAGACAACAGTAACAAGATGATTCTGCCAAGAGGAGAGCACAGGAAGCCCTCCCAGAACTGCCTCAATTCGAATATTGGGAACATCTTGAGGCTTCTGTTTCCAAATTGCAAGAAGCTATGGACCAAATAAAGGAAGAACAGAACAATCAAAGTAGCATGCTGTGCAAACTGCTTAAGGAACAGGAAGAGCAAGGGCGTGATCTAAGGGAGCTAAAGCGCCAAAAATTAATCCTTGAAAAGCACTCCACAGATTAGAGGGACATCTACTCCTCAAAACAACAGGTTGCTGAGTTCCAATTTTTCTGCTTTAACTTAGTGATAGTAGTATTATAGAAATTTACCTTAGAAGATATTTAGTAGTAGTAATTAGTATGTCTATTTTGATTTTATTTCCAATTAAGCTATAAGTTATTTTTCTCATCATCATCAGGCATAAATAAAGTAGTCGAATTTTTTTTAGAATAAAGAAGTAATCTATATTTTTATGAGTTCTTAGTAATAAAAACTATAATTAATTATGTGTGGTGGCAATACTTTTTGTTCTCTGAATGAATGCTTGAACAGTGCATGACTTGTACTTTGAATTTGATGAATATTGGCTCCTGAAAGAATGAGGAACACGAAAAATATTATTGGTGATCTGAAAGATCATGAAATTGATTCTTGAAGCAAGAAAAAGCAGTCAAAAAAAAAAAAAAAGAAGGAGCAATAGAAAAAGCCACGAGCCCTTAAAACCAAAAGGCAAGGGTAAGAAGGATCCAAGGCTTTGAGCATCAATGGATAGGAGGGCCCAAGGAAATAAAATCCAGGCCTAAGCGGCTACACCAAGCTGTCCCTAACCATGTGCTTGTGGCATGCAGGTCCAAGTTACAAACTTGAGACTGAGTGGTTAAAGTCGTGATCCAAGGCAAACAGAGTGTGCTTAAGAGCTCTGGACACCTCTGACTGGGGACTCTAGCAAAGCTAAGTCACAATCTGAACAAGGTTCACCTAGTCATGTGTCTGTGGCATTTATGTATCTGGTGGTAATACTGGAAAACAAAGTGCTTAGGGCCACGGCCAAGACTCATAAAATAACTGTGTTCAAGAATCAACATACTACACTAGGAGCATCAATAATACTATCTGAATTCTGAGTTCCTATGGATGCCAATCATTCTGAAATTCAAGGGATAAAGGGAGATGCCAAAACTGTTCAGAAACAAAAAGCTCCAAGCCCCGCTCATCTAATAAGAATCTGAGCTTCAATTAAAACTCTAAAATATTATTACTTCTTAATTTCTGTTAAAACCTATTTTATTTATCTAGTTGCTTGAGGACAAGCAACAGTTTAAGTTTGGTGTTGTGATGAGCGGATAGTTTATACGCTTTTTGGGGGTAATTTCATGTAGATTTTAGTATGTTTTAATTAGTTTTTTATAGAATTTTATTAGTTTTTAAGCAAAAATCATATTTCTGGACTTTACTATGAGTGTGTGTATTTTTCTGTGATTTCAGGTATTTTCTGGCTGAAATTAAGGAAGCTGAGCAGAAATCTGACTTAGGCTGAAAAAGGACTGCTGATGCTGTTGGATCCTGACCTCCCTGCACTCGAAATAGATTTTCTGGAGCTACAGGAGTCCAATTGGCGCGCTTTCAACGGCGTTGGAAAGTAGACATCCAGGGCTTTCCAGCAATATATAATAGTCCATACTTTGCACGAAGATTAACGACGTAACTTGGCGTTGAACGCCAAGTACACGCTGCTGTCTGGAGTTAAACGCCAGAAAAACGTCATGATCCGGAGTTGAACGCCCAAAACACGTCATAACTTGGAGTTCAACTCCAAGAAAAGCCTCAACTCGTGGATAGCTTTAGTCTCAGCCCCAGCACACACCAAGTGGGCCCCAGAAGTGGATTTATGCACCAATTATCTTAGTTTACTCATATTCTGTAAACCTAGGATACTAGTTTACTATTTAAACAACTTTTAGAGAATTATTCTGTACCTCATGACATTTTCAGATCTGAATTACATACTTTTTGACGGCATGAGTCTCTAAACTCCATTGTTGGGGGTGAGGAGCTCTGCAGCGTCTCGATGATTTAATACAATTCCTTTGTTTTCCATTCAAACACGCTTGTTCTTATCTAAGATGTTCATTCGTGCTTAATTATGGAGAAGGTGGTGATCCGTGACATTCATCACCTTCCTCAATCCATGAACGTGTGCCTGACAACCACCTCCGTTCTACATCAGATTGAATGAGTATCTCTTAGATTCCTTAATCAGAATCTTCGTGGTATAAGCCGGATTGATGGCGGCATTCATGAGAATCCGGAAAGTCTAAACCTTGTCTGTGGTATTCCGAGTAGGATTCTGGGATTGAATGACTGTGACGAGCTTCAAACTCCTGAAGGCTGGGCGTTAGTGACAGACGCAAAAGAATCAATGGATTCTATTCCAACCTGATTGAGAACCGACAGATGATTAGCCATGCTGTGACAGAGCATAGGAACGTTTTCACTGAGAGGATGGGAGGTAGCCATTGACAACGGTGACACCCTACATAGAGCTTGCCATGGAAGGACCTTGCGTGTGTTGAAGGATTTCAAGGAAGAGTTGAAGTTCAGAGGACAAAGCATCTCCAAAACTCCAACAATTTCTCATTACTGCACAACAAGTAACACTGTTATTCTCTTTTATTTTTATAATCAAATCTAGTAATTTCACTTTTAATCCTATTGGCCTCCTGACTAAGAATAATAAAATAAATATAGCTTGCTTCAAACCAATAGTCTCCGTGGGATCGACCCTTGCTCACGTAAGGTATTACTTGGACGACCCAGTGCACTTGCTGGTTAGTTGTGCGGATTACAAATTCGTGCACCAGCCATCCTGGCGTTAAATGCCCAGAATGGTGCACATTCTGGCGTTTAACGCCCAATGCACTACCTTTTTGGGCGTTAAACGCCCAACCAGGCACCCTGGCTGGCGTTTAAACGCCAGTCTGTCCTTCTTCACTGGGCGTTTTGAACGCCCAGCTTTTTCTGTGTAATTCCTCTGCTGCATGTTCTGAATCTTCAGTTCCCTGTACTATTGACTTGAAAATAGAACCAAGATCAAATAAACAATGCATGCAAGACACCAAACTTAAAATTAGACACTAGACTCAAACAAGAAACATGAAATATTTTTGGTTTTTATGATTTTGTAATTTTTTTGGGTTTTTTTTTCGAAAATTAAGTGGAAAAAGAAAATAAAGATTATCAAAATTCTTAATGAGAATTCCAGGAATCATGCAATGTTAGTCTAAAGCTTTAGTATAAAGAAATTAGACATGGCTAGCCAAGCTTCAGCAGGACATTGCATTCAAGAGCTAAATTGATGAGAATCAATCAGCTTTGGTGATGATAAGAACATCACCTTGAAACACTAGAATTCATTCTTAAGAACTCTGAAAAATACCTAATCTAAGCAACAAGATGAACCGTCAGTTGTCCATACTTGAAACAATCCCCGACAACGGCGCCAAAAACTTGGTGCACGAAATTGTGATCATCAATGGCGCCATCAACATGGTACGCTCATTGCAATCTCAATTCTTTATCACAACTCCGCACAACTAACCAGCAAGTGCACTGGGTCGTCCAAGTAATAAACCTTACGCGAGTAAGGGTCGATCCCACGGAGATTGTTGGTATGAAGCAAGCTATGGTCACCTTGTAAATCTTAGTCAGGCAGACTCAAATGGTAATGGATGATATATGAATAAAACATAAAGATAAAGATAGAGATACTTATGTATTCCATTGGTGAGAATTTCAGATAAGCGAATGGAGATGCTTTGTCCCTTCCGTCTCTCCGCTTTCCTACTGTCTTCATCCAATCCTTCTTACTCCTTTCCATGGCAAGCTTATGCAAGGGTTTCACCGTTGTCAGTGGCTACCTTCCATTCTCTCAGTGGAAATGTTCAACGCACCTTGTCACGGCACGGCTATCCATCTGTCGGTTCTCAATTAGGCTGGAATAGAATCCAGTGATTCTTTTGCGTCTGTCACTAACGCCCCGCCCTCAGGAGTTTGAAGCTCGTCACAGTCATTCAATCATTGAATCCTACTCAGAATACCACAGACAAGGTTAGACCTTCCGGATTCTCTTGAATGCCGCCATCAGTTCTAGCCTATACCACGAAGACTCTGATCTCACGGAATGGCTGGCTCGGTTGTCAGGCGAGCGCTCGGTTGTCAGGTGATCAACCATGCGTCGTGTATTAGGAATCCAAGAGATATTCACCCAATCTAAAGTAGAACGGAGGTGGTTGTCAGTTACATGTTCATAGGTGAGAATGATGATGAGTGTCACGGATCATCACATTCATCAAGTTGAAGAACAAGTGATATCTTGGAACAAGAACAAGCGGAATTGAATAGAAGAACAATAGTAATTGCATTAATACTCGAGGTACAGCAGAGCTCCACACCTTAATCTATGGTGTGTAGAAACTCCACCGTTGAAAATACATAAGAACAAGGTCTAGGCATGGCCGTGAGGCCAGCCTCCCAAAGAGGGTTCAATCATAAAAACATGATCAAAAGATGATCTAGAGATCTAAAATGATCAAAAGATGAAAATACAATAGTAAAAGGTCCTATTTATAGGAAACTAGTAGCTTAAGAATTACAAAGATGAGTAAATGACATAAAAATCCACTTCCGGGCCCACTTGGTGTGTGCTTGGGCTGAGCATTGAAGCATTTTCGTGTAGAGACTCCTCTTGGAGTTAAACGCCAGCTTTTATGCCAGTTTGGGCGTTTAACTCCCATTTTGGTGCCAGTTCCGGCGTTTAACGCTGGAAAATCTGAGGGTGACTTTGAACGCAGGTTTGGGCCATCAAATCTTGGGCAAAGTATAGACTATCATATATTGCTGGAAAGCCCAGGATGTCTACTTTCCAACGCCGTTGAGAGCACGCCAATTGGGCTTCTGTAACTCCAGAAAATCCACTTCGAGTGCAGGGAGGTCAGAATCCAACAGCATCTGCAGTCCTTTTCAGTCTCTGAATCAGATTTTTGCTCAGGTCCCTCGATTTCAGCCAGAAAATACCTGAAATCACAGAAAAACACACAAACTCATAGTAAAGTCCAGAAAAGTGAATTTTGACTAAAAACTAATAAAAATATACTAAAAACTAACTAAATCCTACTAAAAACATACTAAAAACAATGCCAAAAAGCGTACAAATTATCCGCTCATCAGGTGTATAAAACCATTATTTGGGTATATGTAATGATTTTAATTCTATTTTCTCGTAATTTGTTTCATGTATAATTTGGTTTGTGGTTCGTTGGTCAGGGTGAATCACCACGGTCAGTCAACACTTCTTGGATGTACTTTGATAAAAAATGAAGATATTGAATCATCCAAATGGTTATTTCAATGTTGGCTTCGTTGCATGGGAGGAAATGCTCCAAAAGGAATTCTCACCGATCAATGCACGTCAATGAAAAGGGCTATAAAGGCTTGTATGCCTACAATAATTCACCGTTGGTGTATTTAGCAGATCACGAAGAAAATTCCAAGCAAATTAAACGGCTACAAGGGACACACAGAAATCGAACAAGAAATGAGCCAAGTTGTTTGGAACTCTCATACCAAAGACTCATTTGATAGAAATTGGAATGATTTTCTGCTAAAGTATAGTCTTGTGGACAACAAGTGGCTTTCAGGTAATGATGTTTAAAATCTGCAATAGAGGTGTAAATTTTATGTTTTTGGGTGTAATATAGCCTGATTTGGGTGTATTTTGCAGATCTTTACGAAGACCGTCATATATGGGTTCCAATTTATCTGGATCACCACTTCTGGGCTGGGATGAGAAGCACACAAAGGAGCGAGAGCATGCATTCATTTTTTAATAAGTTCATTACCCGGAATAGCTCACTTATCCAATTTGTCAAACAATACGATAATTACCTCGGTGATGCCAGGGCATCTTGGCTAGTTTCACAAGCCATTTTGGGGATGTTTTAGGATAGTTTCATGCATTTTCTTAGGCAATAAGCAAGTATTTAGTTGATTATACATTTATATCTTGATTCAATCAAACATTGTGAATTCTAAACATTTTCATTAGAATAGTGCAAGGATTGAATGATAGAATGAATGATGCATTATCTCATGATTAGAGCAAGACTTTTATGCAAATTATTTGATTGATTTCAAGCAGGAAGAAACAAAGAAGACCCACGTTAGTGGCCACGTTAGTGCTACTAACGTGGGCACTAACGTGGAAGAAGGGGGCAGCTTGTGAAGTTAGTGGTAAAGTTAACACCACTAACTTGATCGAAGAAAAGGAAGACCCACGTTAGTAGGTCACGTTAGTGCCACTAATGTGGGTACTAACGTAGAAGAAGGGGACATCATGGAAAGTTAGTGGAAAAGTTAACACCACTAACTTGATCAAAGCCAAGAAAGCCCACGTTAGTGGACACGTTAATGCCACTAACGTGAGCCATTAACGTGGAGAATAGAGCAGCATGGAAAGTTAGTGAAAAAGTTAACCCCATGGTGCACGAAATTGCAATCACACTTTTGCAATCCCGCACAACTAACCAGCAAGTGCACTGTGTCGTCCAAGTAATACCTTACGTGAGTAAGGGTCGATCCCACGGAGATTGTCGGCTTGAAGCAAGCTATGGTTATCTTGTAACTCTTAGTCAGGATATCAAAGATTATCAGGATTGATTGTAAAAAGGCAAAAGAACATAAAACAGGTACTTGAATTGCAGTGATGGAGAATATGTTGAGGTTTTGGAGATGTTCTGTCTTCTGAACCTCTGCTTTCCTACTGTCTTATTCTTCAAACACGCAAGGCTCCTTCCATGGCAAGCTGTATGTAGGGTTTCACCGTTGTCAATGGCTACCTCCCATCCTCTCAGTGGAAATGTTCAACGCACCCTGTCACGGCACGGCTATCCAGCTGTCGGTTCTCGATCATGTCGGAATAGAATCCAATGATTCTTTTGCGTCTGTCACTAACGCCCCACAATCGCGAGTTTGAAGCTCGTCACAGTCATTCAATCATTGAATCCTACTCAGAATACCACAGACAAGGTTTAGACCTTCCGGATTCTCTTGAATGCCGCCATCAATTCTAGCTTATACCACGAAGATTCTGATTAAGGAATCCAAGAGATATCTACTCAATCTAAGGTAGAACGGAGGTGGTTGTCAGGCACGCGTTCATAGTTGAGAATATGATGAGTGTCACGGGTCATCACATTCATCCGGGTTAAGAACAAGTGATATCTTAGAACGGAAGCAAGCATGATTGAATAAGAAACAGTAGTAATTGCATTAATCCATCAAGACACAGCAGAGCTCCTCACCCCCCACCATGGGGTTTAGAGACTCATGCTGTAGAAGATACAATGAGAAACGTGTAAAGTGTCATGAGGTACAGATACAATGTCAAAAGATCCTATTAATAGTGAACTAGTAACCTAGGGTTTACAGAGATGAGTAAATGACAGAAAAATCCACTTCCGGGCCCACTTGGTGTGTGCTTGGGCTGAGCATTGAAGCATTTTCGTGTAGAGGCTCTTTCTGGAGTTAAACGCCAGCTTTTATGCCAGTTTGGGCGTTTAACTCCAATTTCTATGCCAGTTCCAGCGTTAAACGCTGGGAATTCTGAAGCTGATTTGCAACGCCGGTTTGGATCATCAAATCTCGGGCAAAGTATGGACTATTATACATTGCTGGAAAGCCCAGGATGTCTACTTTCAAACGCCGTTGAGAGCACGCCAATTGGGCTTCTGTAGCTCCAGAAAATTCACTTCGAGTGCAGGGTGGTCAGAATCCAACAGCATCTGCAGTCCTTTTCAGCCTCTAAATCAGATTTTTGCTCAGATCCCTCAATTTCAGCCAGAAAATACCTGAAATCACAGAAAAACACACAAACTCATAGTAAAGTCCAGAAAAGTGAATTTTAACTAAAAACTAATAAAAATATACTAAAAACTAACTAAATCATACTAAAAACATACTAAAAACAATGCCAAAAAGCGTATAAATTATCCGCTCATCACAACACCAAACTTAAATTGTTGCTTGTCCCCAAGCAACTGAAAATCAAAATAGAATAAAAAGAAGAGAATATACTATAGACTCTAAAATATCAAAGAAACATAGTTCCAATTAGATGAGCGGGACTAGTAGCTTTTTGCTTCCGAACAGTTTTGGCACCTCGCTTTATCCTTTGAGGTTCAGAATGATTGGCATCCATAGGAACTCAGAATTCAAATAGTGTTATTGATTTTCCTAGTTAGGTATGATGATTCTTGAACACAGCTACTTTATGAGTCTTGGCCGTGGCCCAAAGCACTCTGTCTTCCAGTATTACCACCGGATACATACATGCCACAGACACATAATTGGGTGAACCTTTTCAGATTGTGACTCAGCTTTGCTAGAGTCCCCAATTAGAGGTGTCCAGGGTTCTTAAGCACACTCTTTTTACCTTGGATCACGACTTTAACAGCTCAGTCTCAAGTTTTCACTTGACACCTTCACGCCACAAGCACATGGTTAGGGACAACTTGGTTTAGCCGCTTAGGCCAGGATGTTATTCCTGTAGGCCCTCCTATCCACTGATGCTCAAAGCCTTGGATCCTTTTTATTACCATTGCCTTTTGGTTTAAAGGGCTATTGGCTTCTTCTGCTTGCTCTTTCTTTTTCTCTTTTCTATTTCTCTTTTTTTTTCATTTTTTTAAATACACTGCTTTTTCTTGCTTCAAGAATCATTTTTATGATTTTTCAGATCCTCAATAACAGTTCTCCTTTTCCATCATTCTTTCAAGAGCCAACAATTTTAACATTCTTAAAACAACAAATTCAAAAGACATATGCACTGTTCAAGCATTCATTTAGAAAACAAAAAGTATTGTCACCACATCAAACTAATTCAACTAGTTTCAGAGATGAATTCGAAATCCTGTACTTCTTGTTCTTTTGTGATTAAAGCATTTTTTCATTTAAGAGAGGTGATGGATTCATAGGACATTCACAACTTTAAGACATGAATTTTAAATTTTATTAATCATGAATTAAGAACAAAACTCAGAAATAGATATAAGATAAGACTAATAATAATATAAAACAAAAAATTTAAATAGGCTCCTAATGATAGAGGTTATCACAGAGTTAGGACTCAACAACCTTGATTTTGAGAAGTGGATGCTCCCTCAACTTGAGGGGAGAGCTTTTGGCGTTTCATCTCTTGAAGTTCACGCCCCTGCTTCTCTTGTTCCTTCAGCAATTTGCAGAGCATGTAGTTCTAATTCTGCTGTTCTTCCTTAAGTGCTCCATAGTTTCTTGCAACTTGGTGATGGATGCTTCTAGGCTGGCCCAGTAGTCAATTTCAGGAAATTCAGGGAGGAACCCCTGCGCCCTCTTTTTGATAAAATTGTCTTGCATTTGTCCTTTCATTGACTTCTTGGTGATTGGATGTTCAATGGGTATGAATTCATCTACTCCCATCTTCACCCCAGCCTCTTTACAGAGCAAGGAGATCAAGCTTGGGTAAGCCAGTTTGGCTTCAGTGGAATTCTTATTTGCAATTGTGTAAATCTCACAAGCAATCAGATGGTGAACCTCCACTTCTTTTCCAAGCATAATGCAATGAATCATCACTGCTCTCTTGATGGTGACCTCAGAACGGTTGCTAGTGGGCAATATGGAACGCCCAATAAAGTCTAGCCAACCTCTTGCAATTGGTTTGAGGTCTCCTCTCTTGAGTTGGTTTGGGACACCTTTTGAATTGGTTATCCATTTAGTTCCAGGGAGGCATATGTCCTCTAGAACTTGATCCAACCCTTTATCTGCTCTCACCATCCTCCTATTAAAGGATTCAGGATCATCATGCAGTTGAGGCAATTTGAAGACCTCTCTTATTTTGTCCAGATGGAAGTAAATAATTCTCCCTCTGACCATGGTTCTGTAGGTATGAAAAGCAGTTCCAGTCATTCTCTGCTTATCTGTCAGCCACAGATTTGAGTAGAATTCCTGAACCATGTTCCTTCCAACCTTTGTCTCAGGGTTGGTTAGAACTTCCTATCCTCTATTTCGAATTTGCTCTTGGATCTCCGGATATTCATCTTCTTTCAGATTGAATTTGACTTCCGGGATCACTGACCTTAGACCCATTATTTTGTGGTAATGGTCTGCATGTTCTTTGGTTAAGAACTTCTCTTGACTCCAAACATCCTTTGGATTATTCTCTTTTTTGCCTCTTGAATTGGTTTGTTTTCCTCTAGGAGCCATGATCTTGATAAATCTTGGCCTAGTGATCACGGAAAGCACACCAAACTTAGAGGTTTGCTTGTCCTCAAGCAAAAGAAGGCAAAGAGGGGAGAGAGAAGGAGAGCAAATTCGAATGGTGTGGGAATGAGGGTGGCCGAATGTGTTTAAATAGGAGAGGAGGAGAACTATTCGAAAATTTGAAGGAGATTTGAGAAGATTTGGAAAAAATTTGAGGAGATAATTGAGTTTTTTGAAAGAGTCTAGGAAAGAATTTGAAATAGATTTGAAGAAGATTCTAATTTTTGAGATTGGGGGTGAATAATAAAAATTTGTAATGTGTTTATGGAGAAAGATATGGATCAAAACAAGAAATTTTGAAAAAAATTAAAGTGGGACACAAAATCTCCTCCCCTTGCCTATCTGGCGTTAAACGCCCAGAATGGTATCCATTCTGGCGTTTAACGCCCACTTGGAGGCCTATTTGGGCGTTTAATGCCCAGCCAGGTATCCTGGCTGGCGTTAAACGCCAGAAATCCCTTCTTCACTGGGCGTTTTGCTAAACGCCCAGGATGCTGCACATCTGGCATTAAACGCCCAGAATGGTGCCCATTCTGGCATTTAACGCCCAAAATGGCACAATTACTGGCGTTAAATGCCCAGAATGGTGCCCATTCTGGCGTTTACCGCCTAGAATGCCCCTTACTGGCATTTTTTCGCCAGTAAGCTATTTTTCTCTGCTTTTTGCACTGAATCCTTCTGTAACTCTGTGAATTCCTTTAATTTTGATAAATGCCTTTCAAGAATATATATCAACATCGATTAAACAGGACAGATACCCTTCTAACTACTGGGTTGCCTCCCAGCAAGCACTTCTTTATTGTCTTTAGCTGGACCTTCACTGAGAATCACTCAAGTCTCAGTTTTGAGCATTCTTGCTCAAAGTTGCTTTCAAGATAATGCTTGATCCTTTGTCCATTGACAATGAACTTCTTGTCAGAATCATTATCCTGAAGCTCAACATATCCATATGGTGATACTCCCGTAATCACATATGGACCCCTCCAGTGGGACTTAAGCTTTCCTGGAAACAATCTGAGCCTAGAGTTGAAGAGCAGGACCTTTTGTCCTGGCTCAAAGACTCTGGATGACAATTTCTTGTCATGCCATTTCTTTGCCTTTTCCTTATAGATTTTTGCATTTTCAAAGGCATTGAGTCTAAATTCCTCTAGCTCATTTAGCTGGAGCAATCTTTTTTCACCAGCTAACTTAGCATCCATGTTTAGGAATCTGGTTGCCCAGTAGGCTTTATGTTCCAGTTCCACGGGCAGATGACAGGCCTTCCCATACACCAGTTGGTATGGAGAGGTTCCTATAGGAGTCTTGTATGCTGTTCTGTACGCCCACAGAGCATCATCCAAGCTCTTTGCCCAATCCTTTCTACGGGCAATAACAGTCTGTTCCAGGATTCTTTTGAGTTCTCTGTTGGAGACCTCAGCTTGCCCATTTGTCTGTGGGTGATACGGAGTTGCTACTTTGTGGCTAATTCCATATCTGACCATAGCAGAGTACAGTTGTTTATTGCAGAAATGAGTGCCCCCATCACTGATCAGTACTCTGGGAACACCAAACCTGCTGAAGATGTGTTTCTGGAGGAATTTTAGCACGGTCTTAGTATCATTATTGGGTGTGGCAATTGCTTCCACCCATTTAGATACATAGTCTACTGCCACTAGAATATAAGTGTTTGAGTATGATGGTGGGAAGGGACCCATGAAGTCAATTCCCCATACATCAAACAATTCAATCTTTAAGATCCCTTGCTGAGGCATGGCGTAACCATGAGGCAAGTTACCAGCTCTTTGGCAACTGTCACAGTTACGCACAAACTCTCGGGCATCTCTATAGAGAGTAGGCCAGTAGAATCCGCATTGGAGGACCTTGGCTGCTGTTCGCTCACCTCCAAAGTGTCCTCCATATTGTGATCCATGGCAATGCCACAGGATTCTTTGTGCTTCCTCTCTGGGTACACCTCTGCGGATTATTCCGTCTGCACATCTCTTAAAGAGATAAGGCTCATCCCATAGGTAGTACTTGGCATCAGAAATCAATTTTTTTCTTTGCACTCGGCTGTACTCCCGGGGTATGAATCTCACAGCTTTGTAATTTGCAATATCTGCAAACCATGGAGCTTCCTGAATGGCAAAAAGTTGCTCATCTGGAAAGGTCTCAGAGATCTCAGTAGGAGGGAGGGACGCCCCAACTACTGGTTCCATTCGGGACAGATGATCAGCTACTTAATTCTATGTCCCTTTTCTGTCTCTTATTTCTATATCAAACTCTTGCAGAAGCAACACCCATCTTATGAGCCTGGGTTTTGAATCCTGCTTTGTGAGTAAGTATTTAAGAGCAGCATGGTCAGTGTACACAATCACCTTTGATCCTACCAAATAGGATCTAAACTTGTCAATGGCATAGACCACTGCAAGTAACTCTTTTTCTGTGGTTGTGTAATTTTTCTGTGCGTCATTTAGTACACGGCTGGCATAATAAATGACGTGCAGAAGTTTATTATGCCTCTGTCCCAACACTGCACCAATGGCATGGTCACTGGCATCACACATTAATTCGAATGGTAATTTCCAGTCTGGTGCAGAGATGACTGGTGCTGTGACCAGCTTGGCTTTCAGGGTCTCAAATGCCTGCAGACACTGTGTGTCAAACACAAATGGTGTGTCAGCAGCTAGCAGATTGCTCAGAGGTTTTGCAATTTTCGAAAAATCCTTTATAAACCTTCTGTAGAATCCTGCAAGCCCCAGAAAGCTTCTGATTGCCTTAACATTGGCAGGTGGTGGTAATTTTTCAATTACTTCTACCTTTGCCTTATCCACCTCTATTCCCCTGCTTGAAATTTTGTGCCCAAGGACAATTCCTTCAGTCACCATAAAGTGACATTTCTCCCAGTTTAAAACCAGGTTAGTCTCTTGGCATCTTTTCAGGACAAGTGCTAGGTGGTTAAGACAGGAGCTGAATGAATCTCCATATACTGAGAAGTCATCCATGAAGACTTCCAGAATTTTCTCTACCATATCAGAGAAGATGGATAGCATACATCTCTGAAAGGTTGCAGGTGCATTGCACAGACCAAAAGGCATCCTCCTGTAGGCAAACACGCCAGAAAGGCAGGTGAATGCTGTTTTCTCTTGGTCCTGAGGATCTACTGCAATTTGGTTGTAGCCTGAATAGCCATCCAAAAAGCAGTAATAATCATGACCAGCTAGTCTCTCTAGCATTTGGTCTATGAATGGTAAAGGGAAATGATCCTTTCTGGTGGCCGTATTGAGCCTTCTGTAGTCAATACACATGCGCCACCCTGTGACTGTTCTTGTAGGAACCAGTTCATTTTTTTCATTATGAACTACTGTCATGCCTCCCTTCTTGGGGACAACTTGAACAGGGCTCACCCAGGGGCTATCAAAAATAGGATAAATAATCTCAGCCTCTAGTAATTTAGTGACCTCTTTCTGCACCACTTCCTTCATGGCTGGATTTAGCCGTCTTTGTTGTTGGACCACTGGTTTGGCATTATCCTCCAATAGGATCTTGTGCATGCATCTTGCTGGGCTAATGCCCTTAAGATCACTTATGGACCATCCAAGAGCTGTCTTGTGTGTCCTTAGCACTTGAATCAGTGCTTTCTCTTCCTGTGGATTTAAAGCAGAGCTTATAATCACTGGAAAAGTGTTACCCTCTCCCAGAAATGCATACTTCAGGGATGGTGGTAGTGGTTTGAGTTCAGGTTTGGGAGGCTTATCCTCCTCTTGAGGAATTTTCAAAAATTCTTTTGTTTCCTCTGGTCCTTCCTGATCAGGCTGAGCATCCTTGAAGATGTCCTCAATCTCTGATTCTAGACTTTCAGTCATATTGATCTCTGCCACCAAAGAGTCAATAATGTCAGTGCCCATGCAGTCAATTGATGTGTCTGGATGCTGCATAGCTTTTACAGCATTCAACTTGAACTCATCCACATTGACTCTCAGGGTTACTTCCCCTTTTTGTACATCAATGAGAGTTCGTCCAGTTGCTAGGAAAGGTCTTCCTAGAATGAGAGTTGCACTCTTGTGCTCCTCCATTTCCAGCACTACAAAGTCAGTAGGAAAGGCAAATGGCCCAACATTGACAATCATGTCGTCAATTATGCCTGATGGGCATTTAATGGAGCCATCAGCAAGTTGGAGACATATCCGGGTTGGTTTGACTTCTTCAGTCAATCCAAGCTTCCTAATAGTGGATGCAGGTATTAGATTGATGCTTGCTCCAAGGTCACATAGGGCTGTCTTGGTGCAAGCACCTTCTAATGTTCATGGTATTATAAAGCTTCCTGGATCTTGAAGCTTTTCTGGTAAGCTTTTCAGAATGACTGCACTGCATTCTTCAGTGAGAAATACTTTTTCAGTTTCTCTCCAATCCTTCTTATGGCTTAAGATCTCTTTCATGAACTTAGCATAAGAAGGTATTTGCTCAAGTGCTTCTGCAAACGGAATCTTTATTTCAAGAGTCCTCAGATAGTCTGCAAAGCGGGCAAATTGCTTATCCTGTTCAGCTTGGCAGAGTTTCTGTGGATAAGGCATCTTGGCTTTATACTCTTCAACCTTAGTTGCTGCAGGTTTATTCCTTACAGAGGTGGTTGGAGAAGCCTTTTTAGAGAGGTTACTATCAGCACTCTTAGGTGTCTGGTTCCCCTTTTGCGTTTGAACGCCAGGATTGGGTGGAAAATGGGCGTTTAACGTCAACTTTTCCCCCTTTTCTGGCGTTTGAACGCCAGAACTGGGCAGGGAATGGGCGTTTAACGCCAGCTTTCCCTCCCTTTCTGGCGTTTGAACGCCATTAGTATTCCTCTCTGGGCTCTTACTGTCCTCAGAGGGATTTTGGATAGTGGTTTGGCTATCCTCTGTCAATTGTTCCTTTATTGACTTTTTGCTACTTTGAGCAGTGTTATTCAGTGTCTTCCCACTCCTCAGTTGAACTGCTTGGCATTCTTCTGTTATTTGTTTAGATAGCTGCTGTTTTGCCTGATTCAACTGTGATTCCATGTTCTTGTTAGCAGTTTTAGTCTCTTGGAGCATCTCTTTAAATTCTGCTAACTGTTTTGTCATTAGGTGTAATTGTTGAGTAAGCTCAACCATCTGTTCTTGAGGATTAGGATCAGTGGCTAATGCCACAACTTCTTCTTTTGTAGAGGACTCATGGCTAGAGTACAAATGTTGATTTCTAGCAACAGTATCTATAAGCTCTTGAGCCTCTTCAATAGTCTTCCTCATATGTATAGATCCACCAGCTGAGTGGTCTAGAGACATCTGAGCTTTTTCTGTAAGCCCATAGTAAAAGATGTCCAACTGTACCCACTCTGAAAACATTTCAGAGGGGCATTTTCTCAGCATACCTCTATACCTCTCCCAGGCATTATAGAGGGATTCATTATCCTCTTGTTTAAAGCCTTGGATGTCCAGCCTTAGCTGTGTCATCCTTTTTGGAGGGTAAAAGTGATTCAGGAATTTGTCTGATAATTGTTTCCATGTCTTTATGCTTGCTGTAGGTTGATTATTCAACCACTTCTTAGCTTGGTCTCTTATAGCAAATGGAAACAGTAATAATCTGTAGACATCCTGATCCACCTCTTTATCACGTACTGTGTCAGTAATTTGTAAGAACTGTGCCAGAAACTCAGTAGGTTCTTCCTGTGGAAGACCGGAATACTGGCAATTTTGCTGCACCATGATAATGAGTTGAGGGTTTAGCTCAAAGCTGCTTGCTATGATGGGAGGTATACAGATGCTACTCCCATATGCAGCTGTAATGGGGTTGGCATATGACCCCAGAGTCCTTTTGGACTGTTCATTCCCATTTACTTCCATATTGGAGAAAAGGGAATTGATGTGAATAGTAATCAAGATATATATGTATATATATTTTTTTGAAAAGAGGAAAGATAAAAACAACAAAGAGACACCAAACTTAAAATTTTTCAGAAAATCAAACATGAATTTTCGAAATTTTAAAGAAAAACACAAAGAAGACACCAAACTTAGAATTTTTAAAGATCAAAAAGGGACTAAGGACAAGCAAATTCGAAAATTAAAAGAAAAACAAAAGCATGCAATTGACACCAAACTTAAAATATGAGATTATACTTAAATAAAAGACTCTAAACCAACAAAAATAAAACAGTCCTAATCTAAGCAACAAGATAAACCGTTAGTTGTCCAAACTCGAACAATCCCCGGCAACGGCGCCAAAAACTTGGTGCACGAAATTGCAATCACACTTTTGCAATCCCGCACAACTAACCAGCAAGTGCACTGGGTCGTCCAAGTAATACCTTACGTGAGTAAGGGTCGATCCCACGGAGATTGTCGGCTTGAAGCAAGCTATGGTTATCTTGTAACTCTTAGTCAGGATATCAAAGATTATCAGGATTGATTGTAAAAAGGCAAAAGAACATAAAACAGGTACTTGAATTGCAGTGATGGAGAATAGGTTGAGGTTTTGGAGATGTTCTGTCTTCTGAACCTCTGCTTTCCTACTGTCTTCTTCTTCAAACACGCAAGGCTCCTTCCATGGCAAGCTGTATGTAGGGTTTGACCGTTGTCAATGGCTACCTCCCATCCTCTCAGTGGAAATGTTCAACGCACCCTGTCACGGCACGGCTATCCAGCTGTCAGTTCTCGATCATGTCGGAATAGAATCCAGTGATTCTTTTGCGTCTGTCACTAACGCCCCACAATCGCGAGTTTGAAGCTCGTCACAGTCATTCAATCATTGAATCCTACTCAGAATACCACAGACAAGGTTTAGACCTTCCGGATTCTCTTGAATGCCGCCATCAATTCTAGCTTATACCACGAAGATTCTGATTAAGGAATCCAAGAGATATCTACTCAATCTAAGGTAGAACGGAGGTGGTTGTCAGGCACGCGTTCATAGTTGAGAATATGATGAGTGTCACGGGTCATCACATTCATCCGGGTTAAGAACAAGTGATATCTTAGAACGGAAGCAAGCATGATTGAATAAGAAACAGTAGTAATTGCATTAATCCATCAAGACACAGCAGAGCTCCTCACCCCCAACCATGGGGTTTAGAGACTCATGCTGTAGAAGATACAATGAGAAACGTGTAAAGTGTCATGAGGTACAGATACAATGTCAAAAGATCCTATTAATAGTGAACTAGTAACCTAGGGTTTACAGAGATGAGTAAATGACAGAAAAGTCCACTTCCGGGCCCACTTGGTGTGTGCTTGGGCTGAGCATTGAAGCATTTTCGTGTAGAGGCTCTTTCTGGAGTTAAACGCCAGCTTTTATGCCAGTTTGGCGTTTAACTCCAATTTCTATGCCAGTTCCAGCGTTAAACGCTGGGAATTCTAAAGCTGATTTGCAACGCCGATTTGGGCCATCAAATCTCGGGCAAAGTATGGACTATTATACATTGCTGGAAAGCCCAGGATGTCTACTTTCCAACGCCGTTGAGAGCGCGCCAATTGGGCTTTTGTAGCTCCAGAAAATCCACTTTGAGTGCAGGGAGGTCAGAATCCAACAGCATCTGCAGTCCTTTTCAGCCTCTAAATCAGATTTTTGCTCAGATCCCTCAATTTCAGCCAGAAAATACCTGAAATCACAGAAAAACACACAAACTCATAGTAAAGTCCAGAAAAGTGAATTTTAACTAAAAACTAATAAAAATATACTAAAAACTAACTAAATCATACTAAAAACATATTAAAAACAATGCCAAAAAGCGTATAAATTATCCGCTCATCACCCCACTAACTTGATCGAAGGCCAAGGAAGCCCACATTAGTGGCCACGTTAATGCCACTAACGTGGGGACTAACCTCAATGCTGCTCAACTCAAACTCCTCCAGCAAGCTGAGCAAAGCCCAATGAGTTAGTTAACTACTTCAACTGAGGCCAAGGGCCCACAACCAGAGACTTGCAAACTCAACTGAGGATCAGAGAAGTAGTATATATAGGAGTAGTTTTGAACTAGAAAGGAGACTTGGATCTTTTGGGAGGATTATAACCACTCAAATTACTCTTCTCAGTATTCAGTTTTACTTTCAATGCACTTTCCATTTCCGATTTCCATTCTCAGAGCTATGAATAACTAAACCCCACTTCATTGGTTTAGGGAGCTCTGTTGTAATTCAATGGATCAATAATAGTTCGTTGGTGCGCGAAATTGTGATCACTACAACTTCACACAACTAACCAGCAAGTGCACTGGGTCGTCCAAGTAATACCTTACGCGAGTAAGGGTCGATCCCACGGAGATTGTTGGTATGAATCAAGCTATGGTCACCTTGTAAATCTCAGTCAGGCAGACTCAAATGGGTATAGTGATAAACGAATAAAGCATAAAGATAAAGATAGAGATACTTATGTATATCATTGGTGAGAGCTTCAGATAAGCGTATGAAGATGCCTTCCCTTCCGTCTCTCTGCTTTCCTACAGTCTTCATCCAATCCTTCTTACTCCTTTCCATGGCAAGCTCATGTAGGGTTTCACCGTTGTCAGTGGCTACCTCCCATCCTCTCAGTGAAAATGTTCCTATGCTCTGTCACAGCATGGCTAATCAGCTGTCGGTTCTCGGTCAGGCCGGAATAAAATCCATCGATTCTTTTGCGTCTGTCACTAACGCCCCGCCTGCTAGGAGTTTGAAGCACGTCACAGTCATTCAATCATTGAATCCTACTCAGAATACCACAGACAAGGTTAGACCTTCCGGATTCTCTTGAATGCCGCCATCAGTTCTCGCCTATACCACGAAGATTCCGGTTAAAGAATCCAAGAGATATTCACTAGAGCCTCGTATGCTTGTAGAACAAGAGTGGTTGTCAGTCACTTTGTTCATAAGTGAGAATGATGATGAGTGTCACGGATCATCACATTCATCAAGTTGAAGAACAAGTGATATCTTGGATAAAGAACAAGCGGAATTGAATAGAAGAACAATAGTAATTGCATTAATACTCGAGGTACAGCAGAGCTCCACACCTTAATCTATGGTGTGTAGAAACTCCACCGTTGAAAATACATAAGAACAAGAGTGATCATTGGTTTCGGCCCCAGAGAGGGAACCAGAAGAACCAAGATGAAAATACAATAGTAAAAGGTCCTATATATAGAAACTAGTAGCCTAAGGTGTACAGAGATGAGTAAATGACATAAAAATCCACTTCCGGGCCCACTTGGTGTGTGCTTGGGCTGAGCAATGAAGCATTTTCGTGTAGAGACTCTTCTTGGAGTTAAACGCCAGCTTTTATGCCAGTTTGGGCGTTTAACTCCCATTTAGGTGCCAGTTCCGGCGTTTAACGCTGGAATTTCTTGAGGTGACTTTGAACGCCGGTTTGGGCCATCAAATCTTGGGCAAAGTATGGACTGTCATATATTGCTGGAAAGCCCAGGATGTCTACTTTCCAACGCCATTGAGAGCGCGCCAATTGGACTTCTGTAGCTCCAGAAAATCCACTTCGAGTGCAGGGAGGTCAGAATCCAACAGCATCTGCAGTCCTTTTCGGTCTCTGAATCAGATTTTTGCTCAGATCCCTCAATTTCAGCCAGAAAATACTTGAAATCACAGAAAAACACACAAACTCATAGTAAAGTCCAGAAAAGTGAATTTTAACTAAAAACTAATAAAAATATACTAAAAACTCAACTCAAACTACTAAAAACATACTAAAAACAATGCCAAAAAGCGTACAAATTATCCGCTCATCACAACACCAAACTTAAATTGTTGCTTGTCCTCAAGCAACTGAAAATCAAATAAGATAAAAAGAAGAGAATATACTATAGACTCCAAATTATCAATGAAACTTAGCTCCAAATTAGATGAGCGGGACTAGTAGCTTTTTGCCTCCGAACAGTTTTGGCATCTCACTCTATCCTTTGAAATTCAGAATGATTGGCTTCTTTAGGAACTCAGAATCCAGATAGTGTTATTGATTCTCCTAGTTAAGTATGATGATTCTTGAACACAGCTACTTATTGAGTCTTGGCCGTGGCCCAAAGCACTCTGTCTTCCAGTATTACCACCGGATACATACATGCCACAGACACATAATTGGGTGAACCTTTTCAGATTGTGACTCAGCTTTGCTAAAGTCCCCAATTAGAGGTGTCCAGGGTTCTTAAGCACACTCTTTTTACCTTGGATCACAACTTCATTTCTTTCTTTTTCTTTCTTTTTCTCTTTCTCCCTTTTTTTTCGTTTTTCTCCTTCTTTTTTTTTTTGTATTCACTGCTTTTTCTTGCTTCAAGAATCATTTTAATGATTTTTCAGATCCTCAGTAACATGTCTCCTTTTTCATCATTCTTTCAAGAGCCAATAATTTTAACATTCATGAACAACAAATTCAAAAGACATATGCACTGTTCATGCATACATTCAGAAAACAAAAAGTATTGTCACCACATCAAACTAATTAAGCTAGTTTTAAAGATGAATTCGAAATCCTGTACTTCTTGTTCTTTTGTAATAAAAACAGTTTTCTTTTAAGAAAGGTGATGGATTCATAGGACATTCATAACTTTAAGGCATAGACACTAAGACACTAATGATCATAAGACACAAACATGGATAAACATAAAGCATAATTTTTGAAAAACAGAAAAGCAAAGAACAAGGAGATTAAAGAACGGGTCCACCTTAGTGATGGCGGCTTGTTCTTCCTCTTGAAGGTCTTATGGAGTGCTTGAGCTCCTCAATGTCTCTTCCTTGTCTTTGTTGCTCCTCTCTCATGATTCTTTGATCTTCTCTAATTTCATGGAGGAGGATGGAGTGTTCTTGGTGCTCCACCCTTAGTTGTCCCATGTTGGAACTCAATTCTCCTAGGGAGGTGTTGATTTGCTCCCAATAGTTTTGTGGAGGAAAGTGCATCCCTTGAGATGAATCTCTCCATCTCTCATGACTCGGAGGTAGAAGCTTTTCCCTTTCCTCTTTCTAGAGGTTTCTCCAGCCTTGGATGCCATAAATGGTTATGGAAAAACAAGAAGCAATGCTTTTACCACACCAAACTTAAAGGGTTTGCTCGTCCTCGAGCAAAAAAAGAAAGAAGAAAGTAGAAGAAGAAGAAATGGAGGAGAGGGAGATGGCTTTGTGGTTCGGCCATAAGGGGAAGAAGTGGTGTTCTAGGTTGTGTGAAAGTGAAGGTGTGAAGAAGGGTTTTTGGGAAAGAGGTATTGAGGTGATTGGTGAATGGGTGAAGAAGAGAGAGAGTGGTGGGGTTGGTGGGGATCCTGTGGGGTCCACAGATCCTGAGGTGTCAAGGAAAAGTCATCCCTGCACCAAATGGCACTCAAAAACGTGTTTTGAGCCAATTCTGGCGTTAAACGCCGGGCTGGTGCCCATTCCTGGCGTTTAACGCCAGGTTCTTGCCCTTTTCTGGCGTTTAACGCCAGTCTGGTGCCCCTTTCTGGCGTTAAACGCCCAGAATGGTGCCAGACTGGGCGTTAAACGCCCAACTGCTAGCCTCACTGGCGTTTAAACGCCAGTGGGTTCTTCCTCCAGGGTGTGCTGTTTTTCTTCCTATTTTTCATTCTGTCTTTGCTTTTTCAATTGATTTTGTGACTTCTCATGATCATCAACCTACAAAATAAGATAAAATAACAAAGGAAAATATATAAAACATAACATTGGGTTGCCTCCCAACAAGCGCTTCTTTAATGTCAGTAGCTTGACAGAGGGCTCTCATGGAGCCTCACAGATACTCAGAGCAATGTTGGAACCTCCCAACACCAAACTTAGAGTTTGAATGTGGGGGTTCAACACCAAACTTAGAGTTTGGTTGTGGCCTCCCAACACCAAACTTAGAGTTTGACTGTGGGGGCTCTGTTTGACTCTGATTTGAGAGAAGCTCTTCATGCTTCCTCTCCATGGTGACAGAGGGATATCCTTGAGTCTTAAACACAAAGGATTCTTCATTCACTTGAATGATCAGTTCACCTCCATCAACATCAATCACAGCCTTTGCTGTGGCTAGGAAGGGTCTGCCAAGGATGATGGATTCATCCATGCACTTCCCAGTCTCTAGGACTATGAAATCAGTAGGGATGTAATGGTCTTCAATCTTCACCAATACATCCTCTACAAGTCCATAGGCTTGTTTTCTTGAGTTGTCTGCCATCTCTAGTGAGATTCTTGCAGCTTGTACCTCAAAGATCCTTAGCTTCTCCATTACAGAGAGAGGCATGAGGTTTACACTTGACCCTAAGTCACACAGAGCCTTCTTGAAGGTCATGGTGCCTATGGTATAAGGTACTGAAAACTTCCCAGGATCTTGTCTCTTTTGAGGTAATTTCTGCCTAAACAAGTCATCCAGTTCTTTGGTGAGCAAAGGAGGTTCATCCTCCCAGGTCTCATTTCCAAATAACTTGTCATTTAGCTTCATGATTGCTCCAAGGTATTTAGCAACTTGCTCTTCAGTGACATACTCATCCTCTTCAAAGGAGGAATACTCATCAGAGCTCATGAAAGGCAGAAGTAAGTCCAATGGAATCTCTATGGTCTCATTTTGAGCCTCAGATTCCCATGGTTCCTCATTAGGGAACTCATTGGAGGTTGGTGCACGCCCATTGAGGTCTTCCTCAGTGGCGTTCACTTCCTCTCCCTCCTCTCCAGATTCGGCCATGGTTATGGCTTTGCACTCTCCTTTTGGATTTTCTTCTGTATTACTTGGGAGAGTACTAGGAGGGAGTTCAGTAATTTTCTTACTCAGCTGTCCCACTTGTGCCTCCAAATTTCTAATGGAGGACTTTGTTTCAGTCATGAAACTTTGAGTGGTTTTGATTAGATCAGAGACCATGGTTGCTAAGTCAGAGGGGTTCTGCCTAGAATTCTCTGTCTGTTGCTGAGAAGATGATGGAAAAGGCTTGCCATTGCTAAACCTGTTTCTTCCACCATTATTGTTGTTGAAACCTTGTTGAGGTTTCTCTTGATTCTTCCATGAAAAATTTGGGTGATTTCTCCATGAAGGATTATAGGTGTTTCCATAGGGTTCTCCTAGGTAATTCACCTCTTCCATTGAAGGGTTCTCAGGATCATAAGCTTCTTCTTTAGATGAAGCATCCTTAGTACTGCTTGGTGCATTTTGCATTCCAGACAGACTTTGAGAAATCAAATTGACTTGTTGAGTCAATATCTTGTTCTGAGCCAGAATGGCATTCAGAGCATCAATCTCAAGAACTCCTTTCTTCTGACTTGTCCCATTGTTCACAGGATTCCTTTCAGAAGTGTACATGAATTGGTTATTTGCAACCATTTCAATTAGCTCTTGAGCTTCTGTAGGCGTCTTCTTCAGGTGAAGAGATCCTCCAGCAGAGCTATCCAAAGACATCTTGGATAGTTCAGAGAGACCATCATAGAAAATACCTATGATGCTCCATTCAGAAAGCATGTCAGAAGGACATTTTCTGATTAATTGTTTGTATCTTTCCCAAGCTTCATAGAGGGATTCTCCATCCTTCTGTCTGAAGGTTTGGACTTCCACTCTAAGCTTACTCAATTTTTGAGGTGGAAAGAACTTTGCCAAGAAGGCATTGACTAGCTTTTCCCATGAGTCCAGGCTTTCTTTAGGTTGAGAGTCCAACCATGTCCTAGCTCTGTCTCTTACAGCAAAAGGGAATAGCATAAGTCTGTAGACCTCAGGGTCTACCCCATTAGTCTTGACAGTGTCACAGATTTGCAAGAATTCAGCTAAGAACTGATGAGGATCTTCCAATGGAAGTCCATGGAACTTGCAATTCTGTTGCATTAGAGAAACCAATTGAGGCTTAAGCTCAAAGTTGTTTGCTCCAATGGCAGGGATAGAGATGCTTCTCCCATAGAAGTCGGGAGTAGGTGCAGTAAAGTCACCCAGCACCTTCCTTGCATTGTTGGCATTGTTGTTGTTTTCGGCTGCCATGTGTTTTTCTTCTTTGAAGATTTCTGTTAGGTCCTCTACAGAGAGTTGTGCCTTTGTCTTTGTTCCTGCTCATATGAGAGAGAAAAGAACAAGAGAATGTGGAATCCTCTATGTCACAGTATAGAGATTCCTTGAGGTGTCAGAGGAAAAGAAAAATGGAAGACAGAGGTAGAAAATTCGAACTTATCAAAGAAGATGGAGTTCGAATTTTACATTAAGGAATAGTGTTAGTCCATAAATAGAAGGATGTGAGAAGAAGGGAAGTAATTTTCGAAAATTAAGTAAAAGATTTTGAAAACATTTTGAAAAACACTAATTGATTTTCGAAAACAAAAGTGGGAAAGAAGTAAAGTGATTTTTGAAAAACATTTTGAAATTAGAAATTAAAAAGATTTGATTGAAAACTATTTTGAAAAAGATGTGGTTGAGAAGATATTATTGGTTTTTAAAAGATGTGATTAAAAAGATATGATTGAAAAGTTATGGTTTTAAAAAGATGTGATTGAGAAGATATGATTTGAAAACAATTTTAAAAAGATTTGATTTTAAAAATTAATGACTTGCCTAACAAGAAAAGATATGATTCAAACATTAAACCTTTCTCAACAGAAAAGGCAACAAATTGGAGATGTTTGATGAGCGGATAATTTGTACGCTTTTTGGCATTGTTTTTATATAGTTTTTAGTAAGTTTGAGCTACTTTTAGGGATGTTTTCCTTAGTTTTTATGTTAAATTCACATTTCTGGACTTTACTATGAGTTTGTGTGTTTTTCTGTGATTTCAGGTAAATTCTGACTGAAATTGAGGGATTTGAGCAAAACTCTGAAAAAGGCTGACGAAAGGACTGCTGATGCTGTTGGATTCTGACCTCCCTGCACTCGAAATGGATTTTCTGGAGCTACAAAACTCCAAATGGCGCGCTCTCAACGGCGTTGGAAAGTAGACATCCAGGGCTTTCCAGCAATATATAATAGTCCATACTTTATTCGAAGAATGACGACGCAACTTGGCGTTGAACGCCAAGTACACGCTCCTTTCTGGAGTTAAACGCCAGAAAAACGTCATGATCCGGAGTTGAACGCCCAAAGCACATCATAACTCGAAATTCAACTCCAAGAGAAGCCTCTGCTCGTGGATAGATCAAGCTCAGCCCAAGCATACACCAAGTGGGCCCCGGAAGTGGATTTATGCATCAATTACTTACTCATGTAAACCCTAGGAGCTAGTTTATTATAAATAGGATGAATTATTGATGTATTAGGCATCTTTGGTCTCAGTTTTGTTTTATTCTTCATCTTAGGAGATCATTGATCACGTTTAGGGGGCTGGCCATTCGGCCATGCCTGGACCTCTTTCACTTATGTATTTTCAACAGTGGAGTTTCTGCACACCATAGATTAAGGGTGTGGAGCTCTGCTGTACCTCAAAGATTAATGAAGTTCTATTTTCTTTTATTCAATTCTCTATCTTATTCTTATTCCAAGATATTCATTCGTACTCAAGAACATGATGAATGATGATGAGTTAGATAACCCTCATTATTATTCTCACTAATGAACGCGCGTGATTGACAACTACTTCCGTTCTACATGCAACAAGGCTTGAATGTGTATCTCTTAGATTCCCCAACAGAATCTTCGTGGTATAAGTTAGATAGATGGCGGCATTCATGAGGATCCGGAAAGTCTAAACCTTGTCTATGGTATTCCGAGTAGGATTCTAGGATTGGATGACTGTGACGAGCTTCAAACCTGTAACCTGCTGGGCGTTCGTGACAGACGCAAAAGAGGGATTCTATTCCGGTAGGGGAGGGAACCAACCGGTGATTGGCCGTACTGTGACAGAGTGCGTGAGCATTAGCTTTCACTGCGAGGATGGGATGTAGTCACTGACAACGGTGATGCCCTACACAAAGCTTGCCATGGAAAGGAGTAAGAAGGATTGAATAGAAGCAATAGGAAGGCAGGCGTCCGAGAGCTCTACAGCATCTCCATTCCGCTTATCTGAAATTCCCACCAATGAATCTGCATAAGTATTCTATCCCTTTTATTTTATCTATTTTATTATTTGAATCTAATTAAGTATCATGTTTAATCCGCCTAACTGAGATCTACAAGGTGACCATAGCTTGCTTCATACCAATAATCTCTGTGGATTCGACCCTTACTCACGTAAGGTATTACTTGGACGACCCAGTACACTTGCTGGTTAGTTGAACGGAGTTGTGTTCACTCGTGCCAATTTCTAAAATCCAATTACAAGGAAAAAGGATCACAATTTCGTCCACCAATGTTCAATCAAATCATTAATTGTTAGCAAGTATCTTTGAAAAAGGAAAGAAATTGATTTTGAAAACATTTGATTGAAAAGATATGATTTGAAAAAGATTTGATTTTGAAAAACTTTGAAAACTTGAAAAAAATTGATTTTGAAAACAAAATCCTCCCCCTTGTGCCATCCTGGCGTTAAACGCCCAGAATGGTGCACATTCTGGCGTTTAACGCCCAAACTACTACCCTTTTGGGCGTTAAACGCCCAGCCAGGCACCCTGGCTGGCGTTTAAACGCCAGTCTGTCTTCTTCACTGGGCATTTTTGAATGCCCAGCTTTTTCTGTTGATTCCTCTGCAGTATGTTCTGAATTTTCAATTCTTTGTATTATTGACTTGAAAAGACACAAATTAAAAATATTTTTGGATTTTTAATAATGAGGAATAATCAAGATGCAACTAAAATCAAATAAACAATGCATGCAAGACACCAAACTTAGCAGTTTGTATACTATTGACACTTAACAAAATGAGAATGCATATGACAAACAACAGAAATACTCAAGTCAATAGAATTCAAAGATCAAAACAAGGAAATCATCAAGAACAACTTGAAGATTAATGAAGACACATGCATGAATTTGAAAAATGCAAGAAGAACAGAAACATGCAATTGACACCAAACTTAAAATGAGACACTAGACTTAAACAAGAAATTTTTTTTTATGATTTTGTAATTTTTTTGATTTTTCGAAAATTAAGTGGAAGAAGAAAATAAAGGTATCAAAATTCTTAATGAGAATTCCAGGAATCATGCAATGTTAGTCTAAAGCTTTAGTCTAAAGGAATTAGACATAGCTAGCTAAGCTTCAGCAGGACATTGCATTCAAGAGCTAAATTGATGATGATCAATCAGCTTTGGTGATGATAAGAACATCACCTTGAAACACTAGAATTCATTCTTAAGAACTCTGAAGAAAAATAATACCTAATCTAAGCAACAAGATGAACCGTCAGTTGTCCATACACAAACAATCCCCGGCAACGGCGCCAAAAACTTGGTGCGCGAAATTGTGATCACTACAACTTCGCACAACTAACTAGCAAGTGCACTGGGTCGTCCAAGTAATACCTTACGCGAGTAAGGGTCGATCCCATGGAGATTGTTGGTATGAAGCAAGCTATGGTCACCTTGTAAATCTCAGTCAGGCAGACTCAAATGGGTATAGTGATAAACGAATAAAGCATAAAGATAAAGATAGAGATACTTATGTATATCATTGGTGAGAGCTTCAGATAAGCGTATGAAGATGCCTTCCCTTCCGTCTCTCTGCTTTCCTACAGTCTTCATCCAATCCTTCTTACTCCTTTCCATGGCAAGCTCATGTAGGGTTTCACCGTTGTCAGTGGCTATCTCCCATCCTCTCAGTGAAAATGTTCCTATGCTCTGTCACAGCATGGCTAATCAGCTGTCGGTTCTCGGTCAGGCCGGAATAAAATCCATCGATTCTTTTGCGTCTGTCACTAACGCCCCGCCTGCTAGGAGTTTGAAGCACGTCACAGTCATTCAATCATTGAATCCTACTCAGAATACCACAGACAAGGTTAGACCTTCCGGATTCTCTTGAATGCCGCCATCAGTTCTCGCCTATACCACGAAGATTCCGGTTAAAGAATCCAAGAGATATTCACTAGAGCCTCGTATGCTTGTAGAACAAGAGTGGTTGTCAGTCACTTGTTCATAAGTGAGAATGATGATGAGTGTCACGGATCATCACATTCATCAAGTTGAAGAACAAGTGATATCTTGGATAAAGAACAAGCGGAATTGAATAGAAGAACAATAGTAATTGCATTAATACTCGAGGTACAGCAGAGCTCCACACCTTAATCTATGGTGTGTAGAAACTCCACCGTTGAAAATACATAAGAACAAGAGTGATCATTGGTTTCGGCCCCAGAGAGGGAACCAGAAGAACCAAGATGAAAATACAATAGTAAAAGGTCCTATATATAGAAACTAGTAGCCTAAGGTGTACAGAGATGAGTAAATGACATAAAAATTCACTTCCGGGCCCACTTGGTGTGTGCTTGGGCTGAGCAATGAAGCATTTTCGTGTAGAGACTCTTCTTGGAGTTAAACGCCAGCTTTTATGCCAGTTTGGGCGTTTAACTCCCATTTAGGTGCCAGTTCCGGCGTTTAACGCTGGAATTTCTTGAGGTGACTTTGAACGCCGGTTTGGGCCATCAAATCTTGGGCAAAGTATGGACTATCATATATTGCTGGAAAGCCCAGGATGTCTACTTTCCAACGCCGTTGAGAGCGCGCCAATTGGGCTTCTGTAGCTCCAGAAAATCTACTTCGAGTGCAGGGAGGTCAGAATCCAACAGCATCTGCAGTCCTTTTCAGTCTCTGAATCAGATTTTTGCTCAGATCCCTCAATTTCAGCCAGAAAATACCTGAAATCACAGAAAAACACACAAACTCATAGTAAAGTCCAGAAAAGTGAATTTTAACTAAAAACTAATAAAAATATACTAAAAACTCAACTCAAACTACTAAAAACATACTAAAAACAATGCCAAAAAGCGTACAAATTATCCGCTCATCATTCGTATTGTTCTTCTTCTTTTCATTCTCTTTGATTTACTTGAAAGCTTTCGATCTTCATTCAATTGAGCAATTGCCTCGGAAGAGAAATTGTTCATACCTAGGTTTCCTCTGAGCCTTGGAAAAGGGATGAGAAAACCATGCTAGAAATTCTTTCTCATGTTGGACTAGGTTGGGAGTTGAACGGATATAGTGACATATAATCCTCCCAATACTTTGATCTAGAAAAACATGTGGTATAATCAGTGATCGTACTTCATCTTTTCCCATGAGCAATTAGACTAAGGAATTGGGCAATTGTTCAAGCTTAGAGATGTTGAATTGCCAAGGAATTGGGATTCAATCACCTAAAATTGCCAAGAGATCAATGAGTTGCATGGATTGAGAAAGAGATGAGAATGAACTTGATCCGGAGAATGCAACATCTCCTTAACCCAATGAATTTCCCATTTTTTATCTTCCCATTCTCGATATTCTGTTATTTACTTTGATGTTCATCATTCCCATTCGCATTTACTTTATTGCAATTTACTTTCTATCATTTACATTCCACCATTTATTTTTCTGTCATTTACATTTCTTGTTATTTAGGTTTCCCGCCATTTAAATTTCTGCATATCTCAACTCAAATATGCTTAGTTCAACTAGAACACACCTTTAATTAAAGTTGGTCAACCAATCAATCTCTGTGGGATTCGACCTCACTCTACTGTCAGTTTTTACTTGACGACAAATTTGATATACTTTTCGAAGGGAATTTGTAGAGATATAGATTTCACGCATCACTCGGAAGCAAGGAGCAAAGAGAGAGAGAATCCGATGCTGCAGATTTTCACACTGTCGTACTGTGTGCAACAAAATCCTCCATAGAAGCTCGGTTTCAACATGTGTACACTCACCAAAAGTTTAGGGAAGTCCAAGCACAATTCAGAGGGAAGGTGAATTGCATCACAAGATTAACGAACTCCGCTCTAGGCTATTCAGTATACGAAGTTGGAGAACAAGTTTCCATCTCAATATTCAACAAGTTTGCGGTTACTTATGACTCAGTAGCAGCCCAAGTGAAATGCCAGTGCTTATTATTCAAGTCAAGAAGGATATTGTGTCGTCACGCCCTAAGCGTGTTAAGCTTTGAACGAGTAACCCAAGTGTCACCAAGATATATATTGGAACGATGGAGCAAGAAGGTAAAGAGGCGACACACACACATCAAGAGCAGCCACGACGAGCCACTGTTGGAGCCAAGAAGCAAGAGGTTTGACGAATTGGTGTTTTGTTCGCAAAATATATGCGAATTTACATCAAAATCCGAGGAGCTGACTGCCATTCTGCACCGTGCCTACATAGTTGAAATGGAAGAACTGAAAGTCAAAAGGAAAGGGACATGTTCGTTATCTCACGAAGATGCCAACTTGGAATCCGTTAACAAGCTTCAAAGCCCTCCAAGGGTTCAAACAAGAGGATGTCCCAAAAATAGGCTAGGTTCAAGGTTGGACAAACAGATTACAAATGCCTCAAATAAGAAGAAAACGAAAGCTCTAAACGAGGTAAAAGTGATGCTCTTTAAATAGGTGGTGATTGAGTTTAATTTTCTTGTTAATAGTTTTGCTAATATGTGAGTTTACTATTTCCAGTTAAACCTTTTTGATGCTGCATCAGTGGTGCAACCAAATTCCAGCCAATATCACAGACATGTTATGAATTATTAGTTAAGGGAACCAGCAGCAGGGGATAGTTTTTTGGGTGTATGGTTATAGGATATTAGTGTAACGCTCAATTTTTTTGGTGTATTTCTGAATTTTCTTGTGTTTGACTTTTACTTTTATATTTTTCAGATGCTGCTGTTTATGTTAGAAATTATTGTTTTGTTTAAGTTTTTATGGTTTAAGGTTTAGGGTTTAGGGTTTAGGGTTTAGGAATTCAGGGTTTAGAGTTTTAGGGTTTTAGGGATCCAGTAGCAGGGGATAGAATTTTGGGTGTATAATGAAATATTTTGGTGTAAAGTTCAATTTTTTGGGTGTAAAATCAATTTTTTTGTATTTTTCAGATGCTTCTGTTTATGTTAGAAATTAGTGTTTTGTTTAGTTTTTATAGTTTAAGGTTTAGGATTTTAGGGTTTAGGGTTTAAGGTTTAAGGTTTAGGGGGTTTAGGGTTTTAGTGTTTAGGGTTTAGAGTTTAGGGTTTATGGTGTAGGAGTTTAGGGTTTGGGGTTTAGAATTTAGGGTTTAGGGTTTATGGTTTAGGTTTTAGGGTTTAGGGTTTATAGTATAGGGTTTTATGGATCCAGCAGTAGGGGATAGAATTTTGGGTGTATAATGAAAATATTTGGGTGTGAAATTCAATTTTTTGGGTGTAAAGTAGGTTTGGTGTTGTTTTCCTTCATTTTTTTAGAACCTGTAATTTAGAGCTTTTAAATACAGTAGAGACAGTTTAATTATGGAAAAAAAATTATAGTAAAATTGGATTATATTCGCAAAATTTTACAGCAAGTGTTCAAACTATTATAAGAATATATAACACTTAGATTAATCACTGTCAATATCATAATAATCTATCTGACAATATGGACTCAACAACAGTAAGAATAGCTTGGACAATCTTACTACTTCACTTCCTCTAATGGCTTCAGCTCTATCTTGATTCATTTCATGAAATAGAATCCGGGAAGCAAATTCTACTCTAAATTAGTCCACCTCCTCCTACAGTTTAAAAGAATATTCTTTTTGATCAACTATGTTAATTTAGTAAATAATAGAGAGTTATATAGTTTTAAACACAACTACCTGAGTCCAACTGTCCTACTCATACTTCCCCCTTTTAATGTTTTCAGGCTGAATTATTTCAAGTCATTTCATTACATAAATAGCACAATTATAGCTAAAAAACAAAATATAAATTAGCAAATTAATATAGGAAAGACTAATTTTCAGAATGAAAGATTTATACCTTATTTTTTGCCCTGAGATGTTAATGTATGGTGGTTCAAATTCATGATCCTTTTTCCTAAGAGATTCCCCCGGCATATACCCTCATTCTCGAAATTACATATCCCTAAAAACAAAGAACAAATCAAAATATATGAATAAATTTAATAAAGGAATACACCCAAAGGATCACAAACTACACTTTATTTTGAACAGAAATACACCCAAATATTAAAACACAAAACACATAAACAACTTACAACAAATGTATTTAGCTTCATTCTGGCTTTGGAGGGACACTCCTTGTGATGATACGGGTCAAGTATATAAAATTTTTCTTTCTTACGTCAGCCACCCATATCCACCAATGCTCTGAATAGCAAACAGGTGCAAAAATCTGAAGCATGTCCACATTAAACAGTGTTTTAGTTTAATTGGCACATAACCAAAGAATTATAATAAGAAGTTTTAGAAACAAAAACTTACATATCAATGTGATGCTAATTTTTTGAGGTCCAAAAAGGGTATAAACATTGGGTAGTCTTCGACCTTAAATGGCTTTGTGGTTTTAGGCTGTAAGAATTCTCCATTTGGATGATTTCCAATGGCCATATTCTGCAACATTTGTGAAACACCAAATGAAATATTTAATACACCCAAATCATTAATGTTATTCTAATATTACCTCAGCTTCTATATGTGTAGCAACTTTCAGAGATGCAAAGCAGACTTTTGACAAAATGAATCGATTTTGGGATTTGAGGGTGCACACTGGGTCATACTCATTAGTGCTTCCATCTCCGTATGTCTTCACATGTGTGGCCCAGACGTAGCATTTCTCATTCATTTCAGCTGACATCTCCTTGCTCTTCACAGGAGTTTCAAACTTTTCAAAAATTTCTTTGGCACACTGCTTTTCAATCGGTGGACTTTTACCCTTTGCATAATCCAATGCTGTCTTTACCCTATTGTTTGCAATTTTTTCCACCAGTTCCTTTAATTGTTCGATTAGTTTTGATGTTTCAGGTCTTTTTGCCTTTTGAGCTCCTGGTTGCCCCTGCCCCTTTTGCGTCAGTGCTTCTTCTTGCTCTTTCATCAGGTTTCTGGGGTTGTGGAATGCTGCAGGGTTAGATAAAATGAATCATATTATAAAAAAATCAGTTACAAATCAGTTATGAAGATATACACCCAAATAAGAAAAATATACACCCAAATAATAATCAAATACACCCAAACACCCAAATAACAAAAATATACACCCGAATAAGGACAATATACACCCAAATCATAACCAAATACACCCGAATATTATTCCTTACCTTTTTGTTCTTTCTTCACTAATTTTCTCTCTCGGAGACTTTACGGAGGATGGTTCAATTGCTGGCACAGGGGTTGTCTAGGACAGAGGGACATAAACTTGAATCGGAAGTGTAAACAAGACAAAAATAAAAAGTTAAGAAATCCCGTTAAAATTCATGATTATAAGGTTGAAATTTAGTTGTAAAACTCACATTGAAAGCGTTTCAGGTTGTGAATGTGTCTCCATCAACACAACCATCATGTTCTGTTGAGCTAGGTCATTGGCTGATTCTTCTACAAGACTCAACCTGAAATACACCCAAATAAAGTCAAAATACACCTGAAGCATTAAAAAGAAGTTAGAAGTTAGAGCATTTTGTTAACCTTTTCTCACATTTATTCAATAAAATAGCATAGTTTCACGATTGTCTCCTAATTTTTGCTTAAATGTGAAAACGTGCTTTTAGACCCTTGATTTGATATTTTTGATCTTCCTTTGATTTCACTAGATGCCATGATATGTTCTCTAATGATTTCAGATTCAAAACGGGCTAGAAATGGATCAAAGGAGTGAAGAGAAAGAATGCAAAGTGGAGAAATCATGAAAAGCCAAGGATTTGGGGCACGTCCATAGACGCGCACGCACACTAGACGCATACACGTGGATCGCGCATTACTCCAAGGACGTGTACCCATACATGACGCGTACGCGCCGATACCCGCACGTGATTTTTGAGTGAAAATGTGACCAGCGAATTCAAAGAGGCTGTCGGGCCCAGTTTGGAACCAACTTTGGCGCCAAAATGCTTTAAAAGACCAAGGATTGAAGGAAAAGGGGGGAAGACTGATGAGCGGATAATTTATACGCATTTTGGCATTGCTTTTAGGTAGTTTTTAGTAAGTTCAAGCTACTTTTAGGGATGTTTTCATTAGTTTTTATGTTAAATTCACATTTCTGGACTTTACTATGAGTTTGTGTGTTTTTCTGTGATTTCAGGTAAATTCTGGCTGAAATTGAGGGACTTGAGCAAAACTCTGAAAAAGGCTGAAAAAAAGGACTGCTGATGCTGTTGGAATCTGACCTCCCTGTACTCGAAATGCATTTTCTGGAGCTACAGAACTCCAAATGGCGCGCTCTCAATGGCGTTGGAAAGTAGACATCCAGGGCTTTCCAGCAATATATAATAGTTCATACTTTATTCGGAAATTGACGACGTAACTTGGCGTTGAACGCCAAGTTCATGCTGCTGTCTGGAGTTAAACGCCAGAAAAACGTCATGATCCGGAGTTGAACGCCCAAAACATGTCATAACTCGGAGTTCAACTCCAAGAGAAGCCTCAGCTCGTGGATTGATCAAGCTCAGCCCAAACATACACCAAGTGGGCCCCGGAAGTGGATTTATGCATCAATTACTTACTCATGTAAACCCTAGGAGCTAGTTTATTATAAATAGGATGATTTACTAATGTATTAGACATCTTTGGTCTCAGTTTTGTTTTATTCTTCATCCTAAGAGGCTATTGATCACGTTTTAGGGGGCTGGCCATTCGGCCATGCCTGAACCTCTCACTTATGTATTTTCAACGGTGGAGTTTCTGCACACCATAGATTAAGGGTGTGGAGCTCTACTGTACCTCAAATATTAATGCAATTCTAGTCTCTTTTATTCAAATCTCTCTTATTCTTATTCCAAGATATTCATTCGCACCCAAGAACATGATGAATGTGATGATTATATGACCCTCATTATCATTCTCACTTATGAACGCGCGTGATTGACAACCACTTCCGTTCTACATGCAACAGAGCTTGAATGTGTATCTCTTAGATTCCCCAACAGAATCTTCGTGGTATAAGCTAGATAGATGGCGGCATTTATGAGGATCCGGAAAGTCTCACCTTGTCTGTGGTATTCCGAGTAGGATCCTGGGAATCCGGAAAGTCTAACCTTGTCTGTGGTATTCCGAGTAGGATTCCGGTAATGAATGACTGTGACGTGCTTCAGACTTGCAAGTGCTGGGCGTGATGACAAACGCGAAAGAATCAAGGGATTCTATTCCAGTAGGCGCGGGAACCAACCAGTGATTAGCCGTGCTGTGACAGAGCGCGTGAGCGTAGTTTTCACTGCGAGGATGGGATGTAGCCTTCGGCCAGGTGATGCCTCCAGACGATTAGCCATGCGAGTGACAGCCGCAGAGGACCATTTTCCCGAGAGGATTAAAAGTAGCCATCGTCGAACGGTGAACCCCTATACACAGCTTGCTATGGAAAGGAGTAAGAAGGATTGAGTTGAAGCAATAGGAGAGCAGGCGTCCTTGGGCCATACAGTATCTCCATATGCTTATCTGAAATTCCCACCAATGAATCTGCATAAGTATTCTATCCCTTTTATTATTTCTTCTTATTATTAATTTTCGAAACCATAAACAAATTTAATCTGCCTGACTGAGATTTACAAGGTGACCATAGCTTGCTTCATACCAACAATCTCTGTGGGATCGACCCTTACTCGCGTAAGGTTTATTACTTGGACGACCCAGTACACTTGCTGGTTAGTTGAACGGAGTTGTGAAAACAACCGATGCCATAATAATGATTTCATACAAAAACAAAAGAACATGGATCACAATTTCGTCCACCAAGTTTTTAGCGCCGTTGCCGGGGATTGTTCGAGTATGGACAACTGACGGTTCATCTTGTTGCTCAGATTAGGTAATTTTCTTTTCAAAAATCTTTTTCAAAATTTTTCTTTTATTTTTCGTTTTTCTAAACTTTATTTTCGAAAAAATTAATAAAAATTCAAAAAAATTCATAAAATCATAAAAATAAAAAATTATTTTGTGTTTCTTGTTTGAATCTTGAGTCAATTTTTAAGTTTGGTGTCAATTGCATGCTTTAAAAATTTTTTCTTGCATTTTTCGAAAATTCATGCATTCATGGTGTTCTTCATGATCTTCAAGTTGTTCTTGGTAAGTCTTCTTGTTTGATCTTGATGTTTTCTTGTTTTGTGTAGTTTGTTGTTTTTCATGTGCATTTTTGCATTCATATTTTCCATGCATTAAAGATTTCTAAGTTTGGTGTCTTGCATATTTTCTTTGCATCAAAAATTTTTCAAAAATATGTTCTTGATGTTCATCATGATCTTCAAAGTGTTCTTGGTGTTCATCTTGACATTCATAGCATTCTTGCATGCATTCAGTGTTTTGATCTAAAAATTTCATGCATTGAGTATTTTTGTTGTTTTTCTCTCTCATAATTAAAAATTCAAAAATAAAAAAAAATATCTTTTCCTTATTCCCCTCCAAAATTTCGAAATTTTGGGATTGACTTGGTCAAAAATTTTCAAAATTAGTTGTTTCTTACAAGTCAAGTCAAAATTTCAATTTTAAAAAATCTTATCTTTTCAAAATCTTTTTCAAAAATCATATCTTTTTCAATTTTTTTTATTATTTTCGAAAATTTCAAAAAAATCTTTTTCAAAATAGTTTCAAAATCTTTTTCTTATCTTTAAATCTAATTTTCGAAAATTCACTAATAATTAATATGATTGGTTCAAAAATTTGAAGTTTGTTACTTTCTTGTTAAGAAAGGTTCAATCTTTAAGTTCTAGAATCTTATCTTGTAGTTTCTTGTTAGTGAAGTAAATAATTTCAAAATTTTTGAATTAAATCTTTTTATCTTTTATTTTATCTTTTTCAAAAAATTTTATCTTTTTCAAAATTTGATTTCAAAATATCTTATCTAACTTACTATCTTCTTATCTTTTTCAATTTTGATTTCAAATCTTTTTCAATCAACTAACTAACTTCTTGTTTGTTTCTTATCTTTTTCAAAACCACCTAACTACTTTTCCCTCTCTAATTTTCGAAAATATCTCATCCCTTTTTCAAAAATTCTTTTTAATTAACTAATTGTTTCATGTTTTAATTTTAATTACATTTTATATCTAATTTTCGAAAATCACTAACCCCTTTTTAAAATTATTTTCGAAATTCTCTTTCTCTTTTCTTCTTCTATTTAATTATTTGTTTACTAACACTTCTCTTCACCTCTCTTCATCCATAAATCCAAATCCATTCTTCATTCTTCTACACCTTCTTTTTCTACTAACATAAAGGAATCTCTATACTGTGACATAGAGGATTCCTCTTTCTTTTCTTGTTTTCTTCTCTTTCATATGAGCAGGAACAAGGATAAAGGCACTCTTGTTGAAATTGATCCAGAACCTGAAAGGACTCTGAAGAGAAAATTAAGAGAAGCTAAATTACAACAATCCAGAAACAACCTTTCAGAAATTTTTGAACAAGAAAAGGAGATGGCAGCCAAAAATAATAATAATTCAAGGAGAATGCTTGGTGACTTCACAAAGCCAACGTCCAAGTTTGATGGAAGAAGCATCTCCATTCCTGCCATTGGAGCCAATAACTTTGAGCTTAAGCCTCAACTAGTTGCTTTAATGCAACAAAACTGCAAGTTTTATGGACTTCCATCTGAAGATCCTTATCAGTTTTTAACTGAGTTCTTGCAGATCTGTGAGACTGTAAAGACGAATGGAGTTGATCCTGAAGTCTACAGACTCATGCTTTTCCCTTTTGCTGTAAGAGACAGAGCTAGAATATGGTTGGATTCACAACCCAAGGATAGCCTGGACTCATGGGATAAGCTGGTCACTGCCTTCTTGGACAAATTCTTTCCTCCTCAAAAGCTGAGCAAGCTGAGAGTGGATGTTCAAACTTTCAAACAAAAAGATGGTGAATCCCTCTACGAAGCTTGGGAAAGATACAAGCAGCTGACGAAAAGATGTCCATCTGACATGTTTTCAGAATGAACCATATTAGATATATTCTATTATGGTCTCTCTGAATTTTCGAAAATGTCATTGGACCATTCTGCAGGTGGATCTATTCACCTGAAGAAAACGCCTGAAGAGGCTCAAGAACTCATTGACATGGTTGCAAACAACCAATTCATGTACACTTCTGAGAGGAATTCCGTGAACAATGGGATACCTCAAAAGAAAGGAGTTCTTGAAATTGATACTCTGAATGCCATATTGGCTCAGAACAAAGTGTTGACTCAACAGGTCAACATGATTTCTCAAAATCTGAATGGATTGCAACATGCATCCAACAGTACTAGAGAGGAAGCTTCTGAAGAAGCTTATGATCCTGAGAACCCTGCCATGGCAGAGGTTAATTACATGGGTGAACCTTATGGAAACACCTATAACTCATCATGGAGAAATCATCCAAATTTCTCATGGAAGGATCAACAAAAGCCTCAACAAGGCTTTAACAATGGTGGACGCAACAGGCTGGGCAATAGCAAGCCATATCCATCATCTTCTCAGCAACAGACAAAGAATCCTGAACAAAACACTTCTAATTTAGCCAATGTAGTCTCTGATCTGTCAAAGGCCACTTTCAGTTTCATGAGTGAAACAAGATCCTCCATTAGAAATCTGGAGGCACAAGTGGGCCAGCTGAGTAAAAAGGTCATTGAAACTCCTCCCAGTATTCTCCCAAGCAATACAGAAGAGAATCCAAAAGGAGAGTGCAAAGCCATTGACATAGTCAATATGGCCGAATGCACAAGGGAGGAGGAGGACGAAAATCCTAGTGAGGAAGACCTCCTGGGACGTTCCTCAAGCAAGAAGGAGTTTCCTATTAAGGATCCAAAGGAATCTGAGGCTCATACAGAGACCATAGAGATTCTATTAAATCTCCTTCTTCCATTCATGAGCCCTAAAGACTATTCTTCCTCTGAAGAGGATGAAGATATGATTGGAGAGCAAGTTGCTCAATATTTAGGAGCTATCATGAAGCTGAATGCCAAATTGTTTGGTAATGAGACTTGGGAAAGTGAACCTCCCTTGCTCATTAATGAACTGGATACTTGGATTCAGAAAATTCTACCTCAAAAGAAACAAGATCCTGGCAAGTTCTTAATACCTTGTACCATAGGCACCATGAGCTTTGAAAAAGCTCTATGTGATCTGGGGTCAGGGATAAATCTTATGCCACTCTCTGTAATGGAGAAGCTGGGGATCATTGAGGTACAACCTGCCTTGTTCTCATTACAATTGGCAGACAAGTCATTAAGACAAGCTTATGGATTAGTAGAGGACGTGCTAGTAAAGGTTGAAGGCCTTTACATCCCTGCTGATTTCATAATCTTAGACACTAGGAAGGAAGAGGATAATTGCATCATCCTTGGAAGACCTTTCCTAGCCACAGCAGGAGCTGTGATAGATGTCAACAGAGGCGAATTAGTCCTTCACTTGAATGGGGACTACCTTGTGTTTAAGGCACATGGCCATCCCTCTGTGACAAAAGAGAGTAAGCATGAAGAGCTTCTCTCAGTTCAGAGTCAAGAAGAGCCCACACAGTCAAACTCTAAGTTTGGTGTTGTGAGGTGATGAGCGGATAATTTGTACCCTTTTTGGCATTATTTTTAGTATGTTTTTAGTATGATTTAGTTAGTTTTTAGTATATTTTTTATTAGTTTTTAATTAAAATTCACTTTTCTGGACTTTACTATGAGTTTGTGTGTTTTTCTGTGATTTCAGGTATTTTCTGGCTGAAATTGAGGGATCTGAGCAAAAATCTGATTCAGAGACTGAAAAGGACTGCAGATGCTGTTGGATTCTGACCTCCTTGCACTCGAAGTGGATTTTCTGGAGCTACAGAAGCCCAATTGGCGCGCTCTCAACGGCGTTGGAAAGTAGACATCCTGGGCTTTCCAGCAATATATGATAGTCCATACTTTGCCCAAGATTTGATGGCCCAAACCGGCGTTCAAAGTCACCCTCAGAAATTCCAGCGTTAAACGCCGGAACTGGCACCTAAATGGGAGTTAAACGCCCAAACTGGCATAAAAGCTGGCGTTTAACTCCAAGAAGAGTCTCTACACGAAAATGCTTCATTGCTCAGCCCAAGCACACACCAAGTGGGCCCGGAAGTGGATTTCTATGTCATTTACTCATCTCTGTACACCCTAGGCTACTAGTTTTCTATATATAGGACCTTTTACTATTGTATTTTCATCTTTTGATCACTTTAGATCTCTAGATCATCTTTGGACATCTAGTTCTTAGATCATTGGGAGGCTGGCCTCACGGCCATGCCTAGACCTTGTTCTTATGTATTTTCAACGGTGGAGTTTCTACACACCATAGATTAAGGTGTGGAGCTCTGCTGTACCTCGAGTATTAATGCAATTACTATTGTTCTTCTATTCAATTCCACTTGTTCTTTGTCCAAGATATCACTTGTTCTTCAACTTGATGGATGTGATGATCCGTGACACTCATCACCATTCTCACTCATGAACAAGGTGACTGACAACCACTCTTGTTCTACAAGCATACGAGGCTCTAGTGTTTATCTCTTGGATTCCTGATACACGATGCATGGTTGATCGCCTGACAACCGAGTGCTCGCCTAACAAACGAGCCAGCCATTCCGTGAGATCAGAGTCTTCGTGGTATAGGCGAGAACTGATGGCGGCATTCAAGAGAATCCGGAAGGTCTAACCTTGTCTGTGGTATTCTGAGTAGGATTCAATGATTGAATGACTGTGACGTGCTTCAAACTCCTAGCAGGCGGGCGATAGTGACAGACGCAAAAGAATCGCTGGATTCTATTCCGGCCTGACCGAGAACCGACAGCTGATTAGCCATATGCTGTGACAGAGCATAGGAACATTTTCACTGAGAGGATGGGAGGTAGCCACTGACAACGGTGAAACCCTACATGAGCTTGCCATGGAAAGGAGTAAGAAGGATTGGATGAAGACAGTAGGAAAGCAGAGAGACGGAAGGGAAGGCATCTTCATACGCTTATCTGAAGCTCTCACCAATGATATACATAAGTATCTCTATCTTTATCTTTATGCTTTATTCGTTTATCATTATACCTATTTGAGTCTGCCTGACTGAGATTTACAAGGTGACCATAGCTTGCTTCATACCAACAATCTCCGTGGGATCGACCCTTACTCACGTAAGGTATTACTTGGACGACCCAGTGCACTTGCTGGTTAGTTGTGCGAAGTTGTGCTTATGCCATGGTATTGTGCACCAAGTCTTTGGAGCCATTACCGGGGATTGTTCTGTGTAAAAGTAGTGATCACAATTTCGTGCACCAAGTTTTTGGCGCCGTTGCCGGGGATTGTTCGAGTATGGACAACTGACGGTTCATCTTGTTGCTTAGATTAGGTATTATTTTTCTTCAGAGTTCTTAAGAATGAATTCTAGTGTTTCAAGGTGATGTTCTTATCATCACCAAAGCTGATTGATCATCATCAATTTAGCTCTTGAATGCAATGTCCTGCTGAAGCTTAGCTAGCTATGTCTAATTCCTTTAGACTAAAGCTTTAGACTAACATTGCATGATTCCTGGAATTCTCATTAAGAATTTTGATACCTTTATTTTCCTTTTCACTTAATTTTCGAAAAAAAAAAACCAAAAAAATTACAAAATCAATAAAAAACCAAAAATATTTCTTGTTTGAGTCTAGTGTCTAATTTTAAGTTTGGTGTCAATTGCATGTTTCTGTTCTTCCTGCATTTTTCGAATTTATGCATGTGTCTTCATTAATCTTCAAGTTGTTCTTGATGATTTCCTTATTTTGATCTTTGAATTCTATTGACTTGAGTGTTTTGTTGTTTCTCATGTGCATTCTCATCTTGTTAGTGTCAGTAGTATACAAACTGCTAAGTTTGGTGTCTTGCATGCATTGTTATTTGATTTTAGTTGCATTTTGATTATTCCTCATTATTAAAAATCCAAAAATATTTTTAATTTGTGTCTTTTCAAGTCAATAATACAGAGAATTGAAGATTCAGAACATACAGCAGAGGAATTACACAGAAAAAGCTGGGCGTTCAAAACGCCCAGTGAAGAAGGACAGACTGGCGTTTAAACGCCAACCAGGGTGCCTGGTTGGGCGTTTAACGCCCAAAAGGGTAGAGTTTTGGGCGTTAAACGCCAGAATGTGCACCATTCTGGGCGTTTAACGCCAGGATGGCACAAGGGGGAAGATTTTGTTTTCAAAATCAATTTTTTTCAAGTTTTCAAAGTTTTTCAAAATCAAATCTTTTTCAAATCATATCTTTTCAATCAAATGTTTTCAAAATCAATTTCTTTCCTTTTTCAAAGATACTTACTAACAATTAATGATTTGATTGAACATCTCAAATTTGTTGCCTTTTCTGTTGAGAAAGGTTTAATGTTTGAATCATATCTTTTCTTGTTAGGCAAGTCATTAATTTTTAAAATCAAATCTTTTTAAAATTGTTTTCAAAATCATATCTTTTCAATCATATCTTTTTTTTAAAACCATAACTTTTCAATCATATCTCTTTAATCACATCTTTTTCAAAATAGTTTTCAAATCAAATCTTTTTAATTTCTAATTTCAAAATCTTTTTCAAAAATCACTTTACTTCTTTCCCACTTTTGTTTTCGAAAATCAATTAGTGTTTTTCAAAATGTTTTCAAAATCTTTTACTTAATTTTCGAAAATTACTTCCCTTCTTCTCACATCCTTCTATTCATGGACTAACACTATCCCTTAATGCAAAATCCGAACTCCATCTTCTTTGATAAGTTCGAATTTTCTACTTCTGCCTTCTAATTTTCTTTTCTTCTGACACCTCAAGGGATCTCTATACTGTGACATAGAGGATTCCACATTTTCTTGTTCTCTTCTCTTTCATATGAGCAGGAACAAAGACAAAGGTATTCTTGTTGAAGCTGACCCTGAACCTGAAAGGACCTTGAAGCGAAAGCTAAGAGAAGCTAAGGCACAACTCTCTGTAGAGGACCTAACCGAATTCTTCAAAAAAAAAAGAAGAAGACATGGCAGCCGAAAACAACAACAATGCCAACAATGCAAGGAAGGTGCTGGGTGACTTTACTGCACCTACTCCCGATTTCTATGGGAGAAGCATCTCTATCCCTGCCATTGGAGCAAACAACTTTGAGCTTAAGCCTCAATTAGTTTCTCTAATGCAACAGGATTGCAAGTTCCATGGACTTCCATTGGAAGATCCTCATCAGTTTTAAGCTGAGTTCTTGCAAATCTGTGACACAGTCAAGACTAATGGGGTTAACCCTGAGGTCTACAGACTGATGCTATTCCCTTTTGCTGTAAGAGACAGAGCTAGAATATGGTTGGACTCTCAACCTAAAGAAAGCCTGGACTCTTGGGAAAAGCTAGTCAATGCCTTCTTGGCAAAGTTCTTTCCACCTCAAAAATTGAGTAAGCTTAGAGTGGAAGTCCAAACCTTCAGACAGAAGGATGGAGAATCCCTCTATGAAGCTTGGGAAAGATACAAACAATTAATCAGAAAGTGCCCTTCTGACATGCTTTCTGAATGGAGCATCATAGGTATTTTCTATGATGGTCTTTCTGAACTATCCAAGATGTCTTTGGATAGCTCTGCTGGAGGATCTCTTCATCTGAAGAAGACGCCTACAGAGGCTCAAGAACTCATTGAAATGGTTGCAAATAACCAATTCATGTACACTTCTGAAAGGAATCCTGTGAACAATGGGACAAATCAGAAGAAAGGAGTTCTTGAGATTGATACTCTGAATGCCATATTGGCTCAGAACAAGATATTGACTCAACAAGTCAATTTGATTTCTCAAAGTCTGTTTGGAATGCAAAATGCACCAAGCAGTACTAAGGATGCTTCATCTGAAGAAGAAGCTTATGATCCTGAGAACCCTTCAATGGAAGAGGTGAATTACCTAGGAGAACCCTATGGAAACACCTATAATTCTTCATGGAGAAATCACCCAAATTTCTCATGGAAAAATCAAGAGAGACCTCAACAAGGTTTCAACAACAATAATGGTGGAAGAAACAGGTTTAGCAATGGCAAGCCTTTTCCATCATCTTCTCAGCAACAGACAGAGAATTCTAAGCAGAACTCCTCTGACTTAGCAACCATGGTCTCTGATCTAATCAAAACCACTCAAAGTTTCATGACTGAAACAAGGTCCTCCATTAGAAACTTGGAGGCACAAGTGGGACAGCTGAGCAAGACAGTTACTGAACTCCCTCCTAGTACTCTTCCAAGCAATACAGAAGAAAATCCAAAAGGAGAGTGCAAAGCCATAACCATGGCCGAATCTGGAGAGGAAAGTGAGGAAGTGGACGCCACTGAGGAAGGCCTCAATGGGCGTGCACTAGCCTCCACAGAGTTCCCCAATGAGAAACCATGGGAATCTGAGGCTCAAAATGAGACCATAGAGATTCCATTGGACCTACTTCTGCCTTTCATGAGCTCTGATGAGTATTCTTCCTCTGAAGAGGATGAGTATGTTACTGAAGAGCAAGTTGCTAAATACCTTGGAGCAATCATGAAGCTAAATGACAAGTTATTTGGAAATGAGACTTGGGAGGATGAACCTCCTTTGCTCACCAAAGAACTGGATGACTTGTCTAGGCAGAAATTACCTCAAAAGAGACAAGATCCTGGGAAGTTTTCAATACCTTGTACCATAGGCACCATGACCTTCAAGAAGGCTCTGTGTGACTTAGGGTCAAGTGTAAACCTCATGCCTCTCTCTGTAATGGAGAAGCTAGGGATTTTGAGGTACAAGCTGCAAGAATCTCATTAGAGATGGCAGACAATTCAAGAAAACAAGCTTATGGACTTGTAGAGGATGTTTTGGTGAAGATTGAAGACCATTACATCCCTGCTGATTTCATAGTCCTAGAGACTGGGAAGAGCATGGATAAATCTATCATCCTTGGCAGACCCTTCCTAGCCACAGCAAAGGCTGTGATTGATGTTGATGGAGGTGAACTGATCATTCAAGTGAATGAAGAATCCTTTGTGTTTAAGGCTCAAGGATATCCCTCTGTCACCATGGAGAGGAAGCATGAAGAGCTTTTCTCAAATCAGAGTCAAACAGAGCCCCCACAGTCAAACTCTAAGTTTGGTGTTGGGAGGCCACAACCAAATTCTAAGTTTGGTGTTGAACCCCAACATTCAAACTCTAAGTTTGGTGTTGGGAGGTTCCAACATTGCTCTGAGAAAATGTGAGGCTCCATGAGAGCCCTCTGTCAAGCTACTGACATTAAAGAAGCGCTTGTTGGGAGGCAACCCAATGTTATATTTTATCTATTTTCTTTTGTTATTTTATTTTATTTTGTAGGTTGATGATCATGAGAAGTCACAAAATCAATTGAAAAAGCAAAAACAGAATGAAAAACAGGAAGAAAAACAGCACACCCTGGAGGAAGAACTTACTGGCGTTTAAACGCCAGTAAGGTTAGCAGTTGGGCGTTTAACGCCCAGTCTGGCACCATTCTGGGCGTTTAACGCCAGAAAGGGGCACCAGACTGGCGTTAAACGCCAGAAAAGGGCAAGAACCTGGCATTAAACGCCAGGAATGGGCACCAGCCCGGCGTTTAACGCCAGATTTGGCACAAAACGTGTTTTTGCATGCCATTTGGTGCAGGGATGACTTTTCCTTGACACCTCAGGATCTGTGGATCCCACAGGATCCCCACCAACCCCACCACCCTCTTTCTTCTTCACCCATTCACCAATCACCTCAACACCTCTTCCCCATAAACCCTTCTTCACTCCTTCATTTTCACACCACCTAAACACCACTTCTCCCCCTCTTTGGCCGAACATAAAGCCATTCCCTTCTTCCTCATTTCTTCTTCTTCTACTCTCTTCTTTCTTCTTTTGCTCGAGGACGAGCAAACCTTCTAAGTTTGGTGTGGTAAAAGCATTGCTTTTTGTTTTTCCATAACCATTGATGGCATCCAAGGCCGGAGAAACCTCTAGAAAGAGGAAAGGGAAGGCAAAAGCTTTCACCTCCGAGTCATGGGAGATGGAGAGATTCATCTCAAGGGTGCATCAAGACCACTTCTATGAAGTTGTGGCCATGGAGAAGGGTCAACTTTGATCAAAGGTTGGACCAAGTCCTCATAAACATTTGTGAAAGAGGGCACTCAATGGAAGAGAGATTCAAGAGGAAAGCCGATTCAACTGAGAAGGCATGACCTCAAGCCCATCACTAAGAAAAGGATGGAGCAAATAAGAGACCCCTCTCATCAAGAGATCCCTGAGATGCCTCAAGGGATGCACTTTCCTCCACAAGACTATTGGGAGCAACTAAACACCTCCCTAGGAGAATTGAGTTCCAACATGGGACAACTAAGGGTGGAGCACCAAGAACATTCCATCCCCCTCCATGAAATTAGAGAAGATCAAAGAATCATGAGAGAGGAGCAACAAAGACAAGGAAGAGACATTGAGGAGCTCAAGCACTCCATAAGGCCTTCAAGAGGAAGAACAAGCCGCCATCACTAAGGTGGACCCGTTCTTTAATCTCCTTGTTCTTTACTTTCTTGTTTTTCGAATTTTATGCTTATGGTTATCTATGTTTGTGTCTTATGATCATTAGTGTCATAGTGTCTATGCCTTAAAGCTATGAATATGAATCCATCACCTTTCTTAAAAGAAAACTGTTTTTATCACAAAAGAACAAGAAGTACAGGATTTCAAATTCATCTTTAAAACTAGCTTAATTAGTTTGATGTGGTGACAATACTTTTTGTTTTCTGAATGTATGCTTGAACAGTGCATATGTCTTTTGAATTTGTTATTCATGAATGTTAAATTTGTTGGCTCTTGAAAGAATGATGAAAAAGGAGACATGTTACTGAGGATCTGAAAAATCATAAAAATGATTCTTGAAGCAAGAAAAAGCAGTGAATACAAAAAAAAAAACGAAAAAAAAAGAGAAGGAAAAAGAGAAAAAGAGAGAAAAGAAAGAAAAAGAAAGAAATAAAGTGTGATCCAAGGCAAAAAGAGTGTGCTTAAGAACCCTGGACACCTCTAATTGGGGACTCTAGCAAAGCTGAGTCACAATCTGAAAAGGTTCACCCAATTATGTGTCTGTGGCATGTATGTATCCGGTGGTAATACTGGAAGACAGAGTGCTTTGGGCCACGGCCAAGACTCATGAAGTAGCTGTGTTCAAGAATCATCATACTTAACTAGGAGAATCAATAACACTATCTGGATTCTGAGTTCCTAAAGAAGCCAATCATTCTGAATATCAAAGGATAAAGTGAGATGCCAAAACTGTTTGGAGGCAAAAAGCTACTAGTCCCGCTCATCTAATTTGGAGCTAAGTTTCATTGATAATTTGGAGTCTATAGTACATTATCTTCTTTTTATCTTATTTGATTTTCAGTTGCTTGGGGACAAGCAACAATTTAAGTTTGGTGTTGTGATGAGCGGATAATTTGTACCCTTTTTGGCATTGTTTTTAGTATGTTTTTAGTATGATTTAGTTAGTTTTTAGTATATTTTTATTAGTTTTTAATTAAAATTCACTTTTCTGGACTTTACTATGAGTTTGTGTGTTTTTCTGTGATTTCAGGTATTTTCTGGCTGAAATTGAGGGATCTGAGCAAAAATCTGATTCAGAGACTGAAAAGGACTGCAGATGCTGTTGGATTCTGACCTCCTTGCACTCGAAGTGGATTTTCTGGAGCTACAGAAGCCCAATTGGCGCGCTCTCAACGGCGTTGGAAAGTAGACATCCTGGGCTTTCCAGAAATATATAATAGTCCATACTTTGCCCAAGATTTGATGGCCCAAACCGGCGTTCAAAGTCACCCTCAGAAATTCCAGCGTTAAACGCCGGAACTGGCACCTAAATGGGAGTTAAACGCCCAAACTGGCATAAAAGCTGGCGTTTAACTCCAAGAAGAGTCTCTACACGAAAATGCTTCATTGCTCAGCCCAAGCACACACCAAGTGGGCCCGGAAGTGGATTTCTATGTCATTTACTCATCTCTGTACACCCTAGGCTACTAGTTTTCTATATATAGGACCTTTTACTATTGTATTTTCATCTTTTGATCACTTTAGATCTCTAGATCATCTTTGGACATCTAGTTCTTAGATCATTGGGAGGCTGGCCTCACGGCCATGCCTAGACCTTGTTCTTATGTATTTTCAACGGTGGAGTTTCTACACACCATAGATTAAGGTGTGGAGCTCTGCTGTACCTCGAGTATTAATGCAATTACTATTGTTCTTCTATTCAATTCCACTTGTTCTTTGTCCAAGATATCACTTGTTCTTCAACTTGATGGATGTGATGATCCGTGACACTCATCACTATTCTCACTCATGAACAAGGTGACTGACAACCACTCTTGTTCTACAAGCATACGAGGCTCTAGTGTTTATCTCTTGGATTCCTGATACACGATGCATGGTTGATCGCCTGACAACCGAGTGCTCGCCTAACAAACGAGCCAGCCATTCCGTGAGATCAGAGTCTTCGTGGTATAGGCGAGAACTGATGGCGGCATTCAAGAGAATCCGGAAGGTCTAACCTTGTCTGTGGTATTCTGAGTAGGATTCAATGATTGAATGACTGTGACGTGCTTCAAACTCCTAGCAGGCGGGGCGATAGTGACAGACGCAAAAGAATCGCTGGATTCTATTCCGGCCTGACCGAGAACCGACAGCTGATTAGCCATATGCTGTGACAGAGCATAGGAACATTTTCACTGAGAGGATGGGAGGTAGCCACTGACAACGGTGAAACCCTACATGAGCTTGCCATGGAAAGGAGTAAGAAGGATTGGATGAAGACAGTAGGAAAGCAGAGAGACGGAAGGGAAGGCATCTTCATACGCTTATCTGAAGCTCTCACCAATGATATACATAAGTATCTCTATCTTTATCTTTATGCTTTATTCGTTTATCATTATACCCATTTGAGTCTGCCTGACTGAGATTTACAAGGTGACCATAGCTTGCTTCATACCAACAATCTCCGTGGGATCGACCCTTACTCACGTAAGGTATTACTTGGACGACCCAGTGCACTTGCTGGTTAGTTGTGCGAAGTTGTGCTTATGCCATGGTATTGTGCACCAAGTCTTTGGAGCCATTACCGGGGATTGTTCTGTGTAAAAGTAGTGATCACAATTTCGTGCACCATGAGGCCACAACCAAACTCTAAGTTTGGTGTTAAGATCCCATATCCAAACTCTAAGTTTGCTGTGGACAACTATACGACATTGACCTGATCACCTTGTGGCTCCATGAGAGCCACTGTCAAGCTATTGACATTAAAGAAGTGCTTGTTGGGAGGCAACCCAATTTTATTTATCTAATTTTATTTTATTCTATTTTATTGTTATTTTATATTTTATTAGGTACATGATCATGAGGAGTCACGAAAAAAATCATAAAAATTAAAAACAGAATCAAAAACAGCAGAAGAAAAAAATTCACACCCTGGATGACGCACAGGCTGGCGTTCAACGCCAATAAGATGCATCTGGCTGGCGTTCAACGCCAGAACAGAGCACCATTCTGGCGCTGAACGCCTGAAACAAGCAACATTCTGGCGCTGAACGCCAGGAATGTGCCCAGAGTGGAAAAACTGGCGCTGAACGCCAGTAACAAGCATGAAACTGGCGTTCAACGCCAGAAACATGCTTTACATGGGTGTTGAACGCCCAGAATGTGCACCAATGGGCGTTTAAATGCCAGAATGATGCACGAAGGCATTTTACATGCCTATTTGGTGCAGGGATGGAATTCCTTAACACCTCAGGATCTGTGGACCCCACAGGATCACCTCAGGATCTGTGGACCCCACAGGATCCCCACCTAACATATTCCCACCTTACCTTTTAATCCTAATCACACTCTCCTAATCCAAATCCACTCTTCCCCATGTCACACTTCCCAACACCTTTCACCAATCACCTCAATTCCTCTTCCCAATTACCCCATTCACCACTCACATCCATCCACTCTTCCCCATAAACCCCACCTACCTTCAAAAATTCAAACCAATTTCCCTCCCATTCCCACCCAAATGGCCGAACATACCTCCCCCCCTTTCCCTATAAATACCCTTCCTTTCTTCTTCATTTTCACACAACACAAACCCCTTCTTCTTCACCTAAAGCCGAACCTACCTCTCTCCCTCTCTACCATATTTTCTTCTTCTTCTTCTTCTCTTCTTTCTTTTATTGCTCGAGGGCGAGCAATATTTTAAGTTTGGTGTGGTAAAAGCATAAGCTTTTTTTTGTTTTTCCATTACCAATGGCACCTAAGACCGGAATATCCTCTAGAAAAGGAAAAGGGAAGGCAAAAGCTTCCACCTCCGAGTCATGGGAGATGGAAAGATTCATCTCCAAGAGCCATCAAGACCACTTCTATGATGTTGTGGCAAAGAAGAAGGTGATCCCTGAGGTCCCTTTCAAGCTCAAGAAAAATGAGTATCCGGAGATCCGACATGAAGTCCGAAGAAGAGGTTGGGAAGTCTTAACCAACCCCATGCAACAAGTCGGAATCTTAATGGTTCAAGAATTCTATGCCAATGCATGGATCACTAGGAACCATGATCAAGTTATGAACCCGAGTCCAAAGAATTATCTCACAATGGTTCGGGGGAAATACTTGGATTTTAGTCCGGAAAATGTGAGGTTGGCGTTTCACTTGCCTATGATGCAAGGAGATGAATGCCCCTACACTAGAAGGGTCAACTTTGATCAAAGGTTGGACCAAGTCCTTATGGACATTTGTGTGGAAGGAGCTCAATGGAAGAGAGACTCCAAAGGCAAGCCAGTCCAACTAAGAAGACTGGACCTCAAGCCTATAGCTAGAGGATGGTTGGAGTTCATTCAACGCTCCATCATTCCTACTAGCAACCGATCTGAAGTCACTGTGGATCGGGCCATCATGATTCATGGCATCATGATTGGAGAGGAAGTAGAAGTTCATGAGGTCATCTCCAATGAAATCTACAAAATAGCCGACAAGCCTTCACCTATGGCACGGCTAGCTTTTCCTCACCTTATTTGCCATCTATGTTACTCAGCTGGAGTTATCATAGAAGGAGACATCTCCATTGAAGAGGACAAGCCCATCACCAAGAAGAGGATGGAGCAAGCAAGAGAAGCCCCTCACGGTTCTCAAGAGGTGCATGAGGAAGCTCATCATCAAGAAATCCCTGAGATGCCTCAAGGGATGCACTTTCCTCCAAACAACTATTGGGAGCAACTCAACACTTCCATAGAAGGTTTGAGCCACAATGTGGAACAATTAAGGGTGGAACATCATGAGCACTCCATCATTCTCCAAGAAATAAGAGAAGATCAAAGAGCAATGAGGGAGGAGCAACAAAGGTAAGGAAGGGACATAGAAGAGCTAAAGAACATCATTGGTCCTTCAAGAAGAAGACGCCACTAGAGGTGGATTCATTCCTTGTTCTTATTTCTTTCTGCTTTTCGGTTTTTAATATTATGTTTATCTATGTTTTTGGTCTTTATTTCATGATCATTAGTATGTAACCATGCCTTAAAGCTCTGAATAAAATCCATTAATCCTTCACTTCTCTTAAATGAAAAAAATGTTTTAAATTCAAAAGAACAAGAAGTACATAAATTTCGAAAATAGCTCTTGAATTTAGTTTAATTATATTGATGTGGTGACAATATTTTTGTTTTCTGAATGAATGCTTGAACAGTGCATATATCTTTTGATCTTGTTGTTTATGAATGTTAAAATTGTTGGCTCTTGAAAGAATGATGAACAAAGATAAATGTTATTGAGGATCTGAAAAATCATGAAATTGATCCTTGAAGCAAGAAAAAGCAGTGAAGAAGCAAAAGCTTGAAAAAAAAAAAGAAGGAGCAGTAGAAAAAGCCAATAGCCCTTAAAGCCAAAAGGCAAGGGTGAAAAGGATCCAAGGCTTTGAGCATCAATGGATAGGAGGGCCCAAGGAAATTAAATCCAGGCCTAAGCGGCTAAATCAAGCTGTCCCTAACCATGTGCTTGTGTCATGAAGGTCCAAGTAAAAAGCTTGAGACTGAGTGGTTAAAGTCGTGATCCAAAGCAAAAGAGTGTGCTTAAGAGCTCTGGACACCACTAACTGGGGACTCTTGCAAAGCTGAGTCACAATCTGGAAAGGTTCACCCAGTTATGTGTCTGTGGCATTTATGTATCCGGTGGTAATACTGGAAAACAAAGTGCTTAGGGCCACAGCCAAGACTCATAAGTAGCTGTGTTCAAGAATCAACATGCTTAACTAGGAAAATCAATAACACTATCCGAAATTCTAAGTTCCTAGAGAAGCCAATCATTCAGAACTTCAAAGGAAGAAGTGAGATGCCAAAACTGTTCAGAAGCAAAAAGCTACAAGTCCTGCTCATCTAATTATAATTAATATTGATTGATATTTTGGAATTTATAGTATATTCTCTTCTTTTTATCCTCTTTGATTTTCAGTTGCTTGGGGACAAGCAACAATTTAAGTTTGGTGTTGTGATGAGCGGATAATTTATACGCTTTTTGGCATTGTTTTTAGGTAGTTTTTAGTAAGTTCAAGCTACTTTTAGGGATGTTTTCATTATTTTTTATGTTAAATTCACATTTCTGGACTTTAGTATGAGTTTGTGTGTTTTTCTGTGATTTCAGGTAAATTCTGGCTGAAATTGAGGGACTTGAGCAAAACTCTGAAAAAGGCTGAAAAAAAGGACTGCTGATGCTGTTGGAATCTGACCTCCCTGCACTCGAAATGGATTTTCTGGAGCTACAGAACTCCAAATGGCGCGCTCTCAACGGCGTTGGAAAGTAGACATCCAGGGCTTTCCAGCAATATATAATAGTCCATACTTTATTCGAAAATTGACGACGTAACTTGGCGTTGAACGCCAAGTTCATGCTGCTGTCTGGAGTTAAACGCCAGAAAAACGTCATGATCCGGAGTTGAACGCCCAAAACACGTCATAACTCGGAGTTCAACTCCAAGAGAAGCCTCAGCTCGTGGATTGATCAAGCTCAGCCCAAACATACACCAAGTGGGCCCCGGAAGTGGATTTATGCATCAATTACTTACTCATGTAAACCCTAGGAGCTAGTTTATTATAAATAGGATGATTTACTAATGTATTAGACATCTTTGGTCTCAGTTTTGTTTTATTCTTCATCCTAAGAGGCTATTGATCACGTTTTAGGGGGCTGGCCATTCGGCCATGCCTGAACCTCTCACTTATGTATTTTCAACGGTGGAGTTTCTGCACACCATAGATTAAGGGTGTGGAGCTCTACTGTACCTCAAATATTAATGCAATTCTAGTCTCTTTTATTCAAATCTCTCTTATTCTTATTCTAATATATTCATTCGCACCCAAGAACATGATGAATGTGATGATTATATGACCCTCATTATCATTCTCACTTATGAACGCGCGTGATTGACAACCACTTCCGTTCTACATGCAACAGAGCTTGAATGTGTATCTCTTAGATTCCCCAACAGAATCTTCGTGGTATAAGCTAGATAGATGGCGGCATTTATGAGGATCCGGAAAGTCTCACCTTGTCTGTGGTATTCCGAGTAGGATCCTGGGAATCCGGAAAGTCTAACCTTGTCTGTGGTATTCCGAGTAGGATTCCGGTAATGAATGACTGTGACGTGCTTCAGACTTGCAAATGCTGGGCGTGATGACAAACGCAAAAGAATCAAGGGATTCTATTCCAGTAGGCGCGGGAACCAACCAGTGATTAGCCGTGCTGTGACAGAGCGCGTGAGCGTAGTTTTCACTGCGAGGATGGGATGTAGCCTTCGGCCAGGTGATGCCTCCAGACGATTAGCCATGCGAGTGACAGCCGCAGAGGACCATTTTCCCGAGAGGATTAAAAGTAGCCATCGTCGAACGGTGAACCCCTATACACAGCTTGCTATGGAAAGGAGTAAGAAGGATTGAGTTGAAGCAATAGGAGAGCAGGCGTCCTTGGGCCATACAGTATCTCCATATGCTTATCTGAAATTCCCACCAATGAATCTGCATAAGTATTCTATCCCTTTTATTATTTCTTCTTATTCTTAATTTTCGAAACCATAAACAAATTTAATCTGCCTGACTGAGATTTACAAGGTGACCATAGCTTGCTTCATACCAACAATCTCTGTGGGATCGACCCTTACTCGCGTAAGGTTTATTACTTGGACGACCCAGTACACTTGCTGGTTAGTTGAACGGAGTTGTGAAAACAACCGATGCCATAATAATGATTTCATACAAAAACAAAAGAACATGGATCACAATTTCGTCCACCAAAGACCATTGAATCACCCTAGGAATTTAGATCTAGTTTTAGAGTTAGTTTTCTAAAGAGAGAAGCTCTCCCTTCTTTCTAGAATTAGGATTAGGTTTAGGTTAGAATTTCTTAGATCTATGCTTTAATCTTTGCTTTCATCCACTTCTACCTTTCAATTCTATGTTGCTACAACTTGTTCTCCTATTCTCTTGTTGTAATTTCCTTTATTTTGTTTCTACACTTTGTAAGTTGATCTACTCTTGTTCCTTTTATCTTCTTTTAGTGCAATTTGAGGTAATTCATGTTACGTGTGCTTTCCTTGATTGTTGTTGTTAATCTTTTGCAATTAATTGTTGTTAGACTTCATTCTTGTTGTCAATTCTACTATGCTTTCCTTCTATTCCTTCCAAGTGTTTGATAAAATGCTTGGAAGGATGCTAGAGTAGAATTTTCTCCTCTTGGCTTAGGTTGAGTAATTGGTGACACTTGAGTTATCTAATGCTTTTGTTGATTGATAATTGGAAGTTGCTAATTGAATTGCATGTCATCAAAGCTAGTCCTTCATTATGAGTTGGCTAGGACTTGTGAACTCAAGTTAATTCATCGACTTGGCTTTCCTCCATGGTTACAGGTTAACTAAGTGGGAGCAATGAACAATTCTCATCAAATTGATAAGGATAACTAGGATAGGACTTCTAGCTCTTATACCTTGCCAAGAGCTTTCTTACTTGCTAGTTTATTTCTTTTACAATTTGCTTTTCTTGTTTCTTATCTCAAAAACCCCAAACATACTTCATAACCAATAGCAAGAACACTTTATTGCAATTCCTAGGGAGAACGACCCGAGGTTTGAATACTTTGGTTATTAATTTTAGGGGTTTGTTACTTGTGACAACCAAATTTTTGTATGAAAGGATTATTGTTGGTTTAGAAACTATACTTGCAACGAGAATTCATTTGTGAAATTCTTTACCAACAAAAATCAGAAAAAAAGTATGAATCAGAAAAATAAAATAAAATTGATGATAAAATACTATACAAAGCAGTGCTTACTTTTTGGGTGTAGTTTAAATTTTTCTTTTCTTTGTTTTTGTTTTTTATTGGTGATGATTCTTCACTTCTGAAAGTTAATGAGAAACACTCTGTTAATACATCAAATTTTGAAAATAAATGGAAAAAAAAGAGATAATAATCTCAGAATCTTACTCATCATTCGATTCAGTTTCTGAATTAGAATCCTCCAGAATATGCTTCCTTTTTCTTCATTCCATTCATCAAAATGGCGCCGTTGCTGGGGAGTTGCAAATGTGCGCTGTTATTAGTTATTGTACATATGTGAATATTGTGAATATGCTTTTTTGTTGATTGTTGTTAGTTTTAGTAGTTTGTTTTCATTATTTCTTACTAGTTTTTGTTTTCATTTTCCCTTGCTATCATGAATTCTCACTTTGGCTATGAGTTTGGTCCTAATTGTGTTGTAGGAAACGTGAACTTCAATGACAACATGTATCAAGGATTGAACAATCGAAGATGGGAGGAACCTTAAGAAATTGATCACTCCTCTTGGCAACAACCTCCGGATACTTATAGGTATAATTCACATCCTAAAGCATGCCAATTCAATGGCTATGGTGAATCATCTTGTGACTTTCAAGAACTGCCACCATATGCCTATGAGCCATGTCCTCAATATAACCTACAACCGTACTCACAAGCCCCTTTGCACCAAACACCTTCATATGACCCTAATCCATATCCATCATACCAATCACCCTTCGAGCCATACAAGCCACACATAGAACCACCACAACCCTATCATGATTACCACCAAGAACCTCCTCAATACACACCATCTTCATGCTTTTACCAAGGAGAACCACCTTCCTACTACGAACCCTTTCTCCAAAATGATGAACCCTCCTATTCACCCCAAGCCCCAATGGACAATTCTCTCACTCTGCTACTTCAAGGACAAGAGGCCATGCAAAGGAATGCACTAGAGTTTGTGGGTAACTTGATCGAGGTAGTGCACACTTTAGCCTACCAATGCTTGAACACTCAAGGTACTTCCGTGGCCACATGTGAAAAATCAAAAGAAGAGCAAAGCATGAAGAAGAAATTAGAAGCTCTGGTGGAGAGTGAGGAGTTTGATTTTGTATTGGAACAATTGGAGAAAGCCATAGTTGTTGAAGAAGAGGAAGAAGTGGTTGAAGATTTAGGAGATGCGAAACCATCATGGGAATCTCAAGAACCTCTCTCCAAGAAACCTAATATTGATGTTGAGGAGGGTGTACAACCTCCAAAGCATATTATAGTTGGAGGCTTTGAAGAGGTAAATCAAGAGGAAGATTCCATCATTGATGAATTCCTATCCAAAATGGAATCCTCTCCCATGGAATTTGAAGTTGAAGTTATTGAAGACAACTCAACACCAAATGATGTTGGTGATCTCATTGAAGACTCTTCCAATGAATGTGAAGCCGATGTGGAAGTAGATTTCACACAACCTCCCAAGTTTGACTTGATTGATTATGAGGAGGATTTGGAAGAAGTCGACAAGCAAGAAGAATTTGAAGAAAGTTGTCAAGAGGTGGAAACAACAAAAGAAGAGCATAAAGAAGTAGACCTCGCATTGTCTAAGTGTGGGTAAGTTACCCTTCCTAAGTCACCATCCAACACAATATTTAAGTGGGTAAAATTCCTATCCTTAAGCTTTACTTTCTCACTTGAATATGGTTTGATTGAAAATAATGGTCAACTTAGAGCTCTCTGTAGAACTAAAAGTAAAAAAGAGTTGTATAGTGGTTGGAAGTTTGGTATTAGGCTCATTGGGGTCAAGTTTTCAAGACATAGGGACCATGATTGGAAGAATGCTACTTTGTATGGGTCTAAAAAGGAAAATTTGGTGTGCTAAAGAGAATTCTATGTGTCAACCACCCGGATGGAAGAATCATGATGCTCAATTTGAAGACGGGTGTGAAAACAAGATATGGGATCCCGGATCGAAACATGAAGGCCAACTATGGGAGCTCATATCTTGGGTAGAACTTCACCCAAGCGTGGTGAAGACGGTTTGAATTTCTATCAACCATTTGATGAATAAAGATTCTTGGAGATTCAAGGATGAGTACAAGCACAAGCCACCATGACAAAGAGCTTCCCAAATGTCCAACTTAAGGACTTAAAGTAAAAGTGCTAGGTGGGAGACACCCCACCATGGTAAACTCTTTCCACTCTTTTCTAGCTTTGATTAATAAGTGATTTGAGTTACCATTGTAGGTAGTTTTTCTCCTAATATATACTTGTTTTAATAATTTGGTTGTTGATTGCTTCACATGTAATTTATACTTGTTAGTAGTTGGAAAGCTTCAAAACCAAAATAAAATTTGGTTAATTTTATATTTGTAGTGGGTTGTATGTTGTAGGTAGTGTTAGGGAGATTTTAGGCTGTTTTTAGTGTTCCTGTAAAAAAAAGAAGAAGAAGAAAAGGGGAGGGACGCGTACGCGTCAATACACAAATGCAGCATCATACTTAATACCAGAGAGTTAGGCAAACATTGTGCGAACATTGGGCGTATAGCACAAACCTCATGCACGCGTACGCGTACATGATACGTACGCATCGATGAGCTGACACCGTTCCCATACATAGGACTCAAGAGTTATGCTAACTCCGGGCCAACACTATGCCTCTGGCCCAACCCCAATGCACGCGTCCATGTGTATATCCCCATCCATGCTTAGGCGCACCTGGCGCTTCCGCGCCCCTCCCTTCCTTCATCCACCCACGCGCACGCGTACAGAATGCGTACGCGCGGATTCGAAATCCATAACCCCCCAGGGACGCGAGAACCCTACCATTTGCGTGCCCTAACCCCTTCCTCCTCCCAACGTCTCTTCCCCTTCACCTTCCATCACCACCGCGCCTTCAAGCCTCAATCGCCCTAAGCTCCGGCGACCTCACTGCCGCCCTATTCCCTTCTCTCTTCGCTCCCCTCTTCTCTTCTCATCTCCATCTCTCTCTCCCCTCTCACTGTCCATTTCCATCTACCTCTGCCAGCACCGCCGCACGCCTCCACTGCCGTAGGCGACTTGCGAACCCATCACCGCCAACCCTTCTCTTCCTCCATTCTGCTCCTTTTCCTTATAGCCTCATCACACCCTGTACCTGGGCCTACCCCTGTTCTGCGTTGCTCCTCTGTCTGCGACCATCCTCCGCGCCGTCGCGAGCCCGTTACTGCCACCACTACTGTGCAGCACCGCGCCGCTGCTATTCTTTCCATTCCCTAGTTTCCCATTCCAATTCTGCTTCTGCCTTCCAGGTTCCCTACCACCTACCCCTTGCGCTATTTTACTTTTCAGATATTAATTCTGTTAGTTAGCTTAGTTCTTTAATTTTGTTCATCTAGGTTAGTTAGATATGCATGTTTTAGTTGATCCTAGGTGGTTAGGTAGTTAGGATGTAGTTAGAAGATTATAGGCTTGATAATTGCTCCGTTCGTGTTTACTTTCTGACTGTAAATTTCTTGGTCGTTGATTGGTGATGTCCTGTGTGATTTTGTTACTGCTATGCTGTTCTTCTCATTGCTGCCTGCTGAACTCTGCTTGTAAAAATTAAGTTTGATGCTGCCTGTGTATATGTAATCCATGCTTTCTCATGTTGTGGCAATTTTTGGATTCATATGACTGTTTTTGCTGCTGATTGCTATCCGGGTACGTCCAATTTACTACTGAAATGCTGGCCAAATTTTTGGAAATTGCTTTGTTTTCAAACTTGCTACCTAGAATTGAACTTGACAATTTTTTAAATTGGGACTTACTAGCCTTGCACCAAGTTCAATTCTTGGGTTATTGCGATTAGCATTTCGTTCTTTATTTTGATTCTCGTGATATGCATCGAAAAGGTTAGTTCAAGAAATTGTTTGTCGAACCTCTATGTCAAACAATCCCTTGCCTAACTCACATATTTGAACCTTCATGTGCTTTGACTTTTCAAGTTAAATCAAATGCCTTTTTGACTCACACTAAGCCTAACATTTGACTTTAACTTGTAATTTTCTTCAATAAGGTTCATTTATTGGCAATAATTGGTAAATTTCACTAGTGTGACCCTTTTTAGTTTAAATGGCTTTCAACTTACTTTTGGTTACACTAATGCTTATTTCAACCTTTCAACACCAATTATTGCAAACTTATTGACCTTGTGCGTTTTTGATGACTTGCTCTCCATTGTTTGCTATATGAAAAATTTCATATTTCATCGTTAATGACTGCATCTTCCCCATGATTGTGAGTGTGCTTATTATCCTTATTTTCTGCATTTATCATGATTAAGCAAAATAACCGTCATACCACTAAGTTTGAACTAGTTTTCTAACTCCTAACTTGCTTAACATGCTGATTTTTTTTTTCAACTAACCCTTTCACTATTCTTTTGGGTATGACACTTATTGAGCTTAATAAACAAGCATTGTGCTACTATTGCAAGATTCTTGGTTTATGGCTTTGATTGATTTCTGATTTTTGTTGCCTACTTTCCAAGAATTCTTTTCTTTTAACTCTCTTCATGAACATGTCATTCCTTGTTTTCTACTCCTCTACTTAGCTTAAGTGTTTATATCCTGCAATTTCTATTTTTTAGGATGGCTAATAGAGGGAAAGCCAAGGTCACCTCTAGAAAGAGGAAGAAATCTCAAGCCTCCACTCTTTCTCCTTTGGCCAATTATGCTAAGAACCTACTTAATGAACAGGACAAAGAAAACTAGCAGCTACCTACCACTAACACAGACAGGTTTCCCAACCTGTACTGTGAGCTCCGCTTCCCAACCTTTTGGAAGAAGAATCTAAATATTGAGAAAAAATTGACCATTCCCGCCGACCTGAGGTGACCCATTGAGACCCGTATTGAGGGACTAGGCCTAGGTTTTGTTGATAGGGATTTGGGTAGGATAAACACATCATGGGTCAAAGAATTTTACTGTAACTTCTTCATAGCGACCCTTTATTCGGTTTACCTATGAGGCAGACAGAAATTAGTTAACGATGCTGCTATTGAGGATGCACTCCATTGTCTGCCTAAGACCGGTGCCACAGATGCTTATGAGCAGGTGGAGGTGGAGATGTATTATATGACCTTTGACTATGAGGCTTTAAGATGTGTTATTGCCACCCCGTATACCCCTTGGGTGATGGATGCCGATAATAAGAGACCTAAGGGGATGCTGTTTACTCACCTATCGAGAGAGGCTAGGACGTGGCAGCAGATTTTTGCCACCTATGTCATGCCTACTACCCATTTTACTAAGATTCTGGTAGACATGCTCATCTTGATCAGCTGTGTTATGGAGGGGAAGGAGGTATACTTCCCCGGTTTATCAGAAGATACATGTGGTGAAAACATGTCAGATGGACATCTTTTAGTCAGCTGCTTGTATCTTTCCCAAGCTTCATAGAGGGATTCACCATCTTTTTGTTTGAAGGTTTGAACATCCACTCTCAGCTTGCTCAGCTTTTGAGGAGAAAAGAATTTATCCAAGAAAACTGTGACCAGCTTATCCCAGGAGTCCAGGCTATCCTTAGGTTGTGAATCCAACCATATTCTAGCTCTGTCTCTTACAGCAAAAGGGAAAAGCATGAGTCTGTAGACTTCAGGATCCACTCCATTCGTCTTTACAGTCTCACAAATCTGCAAGAACTCAGTTAAAAACTGATAAGGATCTTCAGATGGAAGTCCATAAAACTTGCAGTTTTGTTGCATTAAGGCAACTAGCTGAGGTTTCAGCTCAAAATTATTGGCTCCAATGGCAGGAATGGAGATGCTTCTTCCATCAAATTTGGATGTTGGCTTTGTGAAGTCACCAAGCATTCTCCTTGCATTATTATTATTTTCGGCTGCCATCTCCTTCTCTTGTTCTAATGTTTCTGAAAGGTTACCTTTAGATTGTTGTAACTTAGCTTCTCTTAATTTTCTCTTCAGGGTCCTTTCAGGTTCTGGATCAATTTCAACAAGAGTGCCTTTATCCTTGTTCCTGCTCATATGAAAGAGAAAAAAACAAGAAAAGAAAGAGGAATCCTCTATGTCACAGTATAGAGATTCCTTTATGTTAGTAGAAGAAGAAAGGGAAGAAGAGTGAAGAAGAATGGTTCGGATTTTTAGATGAAGAGAGGTGAAGAGAAGTGTTAGTAAATAAATAATTAAATAGAATAAGAAAAGAGAGGGAGAATTTCGAAAATAATTTTGAAAAATGGGTTAGTAATTTTCGAAAATTAAATATAAGATATAATTAAAATTAAAATTTAGAACAAAAAGAATTTTTGAAAAAAAAGAGGTGAGATATTTTCGAAAATTAGAGAGGGAAAAGTAGTTAGGTGGTTTTGAAAAAGATAAGAAACAAACAAAAAGTTAATTAGTTAGTTGAAAAAGATATTAAAGTCAAATTTGAAAAAGATAAGAAGATAAGAAGTTAGATAAGATATTTTGAAATCAAATTTTGAAAAAGATAAAAAGATAAGATTTTTAAGAAAAAGATATTTTGAAAAGGATTTAATTTTTAAATTAAAATTAATTACTAACAAGAAACTAAAAGATAAGATTCTAGAACTTAAAGATTGAACCTTTTTTAACAAGCAAGTAACAAACTTCAAATTTTTGAATCAATCACATTAATTGTTAGCTAAATTTCGAAAATTTGATATAAAGATAGGAAAAAGATTTTGAAAATATTTTGAAAAAGAATTTTGAAATTTTCGTGAAATAGAAAAAATGAAAAAGATATAATTTTTGAAAAAGATTTTGAAAAGATAAGATTTTTAAAATTGAAAATTTGATTTGACTTGTAAGAAACAACTAATTTTAAAAATTTTTGACCAAGTCAACCCAAAATTTCGAAAATTCGAGAAAAATAAGAAAAAGATATTTTTATTTTGATTTTTGAATTTTTAATGATGAAAGAGAAAAACACAAATATGACTCAAAACATAAGAATTTTGGATCAAAACACAAGATGCATGCAAGAACACTATGAATGTCAAGATGAACACCAAGAACACTTTGAAGATCATGATGAACATCAAGAACATAATTTTGAAAAATTTTTTATGCAAAAAAAACATGCAAGATACCAAACTTAGAAATCTTTAATGCATGGACTCTAACAAACGAAAAATGCACATGAAAAACAACAAACAACACAAAACAAGAAAACATCAAGATCAAACAAGAAGACTTACCAAGAACAACTTGAAGATCATGAAGAACACTATGAATGCATGAAATTTTCGAATAAATTGCAAGAAAATTTTTAAAGCATGCAATTGACACCAAACTTAAAAATTGACTCAAGACTCAAACAAGAAACACAAAATATTTTTGGTTTTTATGATTTATTAATTTTTTTGAATTTTTATTAATTTTTTCGAAAATATTTTTGAACAAAAATGAAAAAGAAAAGAAAAATTTTGAAAAAGTTTTTTGAAAAGAAAATTACCTAATCTGAGCAACAAATTGAACCGTCAGTTGTCCATACTCGAACAATCCCCGGCAACGGCGCCAAAAACTTGGTGGACGAAATTGTGATCATATCAATGTAGTACTCTTTGTTATTGTATGGAATCATTATTATGGCTCTTGGCTATGTGTGGACACAACTCCGTTCAACTTAACCAGCAAGTGTACTGGGTCATCCAAGTAATACCTTACGTGAGAAAGGGTCGATCCCACAGAGATTGTTGGTATGAAGCAAGCTATGGTCACCTTGTAAATCTCAGTTAGGCAGATTCAATGGTTATGGGTTTCGAAAATTAATAATAAATAGAAAATAAAAAGGGATAGAAATACTTATGTAAATCAATAGTGGGAATTTCAGATAGACGTGTGGAGATGCTAGAATCCTTTCGAATCTCTACTTTCTTATTGCTTTCATCCAATCCTTCTTACTCCTTTCCATGGCAAGCTGTATGTAGGGCATCACCATCATCAATGGCTACTTTTAATCCTCTCGGGAAAATGGTCCTATGCGCTGTCATTGCACGGCTAATCGTCTGGAGGCATCACCCTTGTTGATAGCTACATCCCATCCTCTCAGTGAAAATGGTCCAAATGCTCTGTCACAGCACGACTAATCATCTGTCGGTTCTCAATCGGGTTGGAGTAGAATCCCTTGATTCTTTTGCGTTTGTCATCACGCCCAGCCTTCAGGAGTTTGAAGCTCGTCACAGTCATTCAATACCGGAATCTTACTCGGAATACCACAGACAAGGTTAGACTTTCCGGATTCCCGGGATCCTACTCGGAATACCACAGACAAGGTTAGACTTTTCGGATCCCCATGAATGCCACCATCTATCTAGCTTATACCACGAAGATTCTGTTGGGGAATCTAAGAGATATGCGTTCGGCCTAAGGTAGAACGGAAGTGGTTGTCAGTCACGCGCATTCATAGGTGAGAATGATGATGAGTGTCACGGATCATCACATTCATCAAAGTGTTGTGCAACGTATATCTTGGAATAAGAATAAAAGAGAATTGAATAGAAAGTAATAGTAATTGTATTGAAACTTGAGGTACAGCAGAGCTCCACACCCTTAATCTATGGTATGCAGAAACTCCACCGTTGAAAATACATAAGTGAAAGGTTCAGGCATGGCCGAATGGCCAGCCCCCATGATCTGAGAATTAATCGTCCCAAGATGTCTAATACACTAGTAAAAAGTTCTATTTATAATAAACTAGCTACTAGGGTTTACATGAGTAAGTTTTTGATGCATAAATCCACTTCCGGGGCCCACTTGGTGTATGCTTGGGCTGAGCTTGATCTATCCACGAGCTGAGGCTTTTCTTGGAGTTGAACTCCAAGTTATAACGTGTTTTGGGCGTTCAACTCCGGATCATGACGTGTTTCTGGTGTTTAACTCCAGACAGCAGCATGTACTTGGCGTTCAACGCCAATTTACGTCATTAATTTCCGAATAAAGTATAGACTATTATATATTGCTGGAAAGCTCTAGATGTCTACTTTCCAACGCCGTTGAGAGTGCGCCATTTGAAGTTCTGTAGCTCCAGAAAATCCATTTTGAGTGCAGGAAGGTCAGATTCCAACAGCATCAGCAGTCCTTTTGTCAGCCTTTTTCCAGAGTTTTGCTCAAGTCCCTCAATTTCAGCCAGAAATTACCTGAAATCACAAAAAAACACACAAACTCATAGTAAAGTCCAGAAATGTGAATTTAACATAAAAACTAATGAAAACATCCCTAAAAGTAGCTTGAACTTACTAAAAACTACCTAAAAATAATGCCAAAAAGCGTATAAATTATCCGCTCATCACTTACTCATTATTCAATTCAGTTTCTGATTAGAATCCTTCAGAATCTGCTTCCTTTTTCTGCATTCCATTCTGGAAGGTAAACAATCATTAGTAAAAAACACCCTAAAAGTGACAAAATACACCCAAAAATATTACTTACTTTTTGGTCGTTCTGGTGGGTTGTTTCCTTTTTGGTTCCTCTGAGTCTTCTTCAAACTCAGACTCATAGGAAGAATCAACTTCAATTTCAGATGTATCACTCTTAGATGTTGAACTTGCCTTGTTTTTTTGTTTTTTTTTCTTTCTTTTCTTTTTCTTTCATTTGTTTCAATTTGTTTTTTGTTTCTGCCTTCTTTACGATGCCCTGAAATAGTAGAAATGTTAGTATACAACATCTACATAAATAAAATACACCCAAATTAGAGAAGGTACTCTATTCACTTACCGTATGTCCATCTATTTCTGCTCTCATCCTTGCAACCAACTACTCTATATTCCAGTTGCTAAACCAGGGTAGTCCAGGGTTTTCTTCCCTTTTCTTGTCTTTATTTTTTGCTAGATGGAAATATATTATCATCAAGGCAAAGAGGCAGCCATCGATTGATTTTTTCTTTTTCAGACGGTAATCAGATATGCCTTTGATGATGAAATCAGCACATGGGCTCCCTAGTTGCCCTCAGTTATTTTGTCCATCTTAAAAATTGGAGCTAGGTGCACAGGAAAGATTTTATTTATTGTTGTTGGCAACAAGAATACCATCTGAATATAGAGGATGAAAATCCCCTTGAACATTAGGCGATCTTGTTCGTTTTCAACACCAATACTCATCATGTTATCGGTCAAATTCTTTAGAGTCTTCCCCTGGAACCTTCTAAAAATTAGTTTGTTTTCTTCAGAAAGTTCCTTATAACTCACTTTATTAGGAAATAGATCTTCTACAAAAAAGAAAATAATTTACACTCTAAATCACTTGAAATACACCCAAATATCACTCATATACACCTAAATATCACTCATATACAGCTAAATTTATTTCTTGATTACATGAGATCAGAATAAGATATTACGAAGAATGGAAGTATAGATATTTTATGTAATCAATTACCTGATGCATTGAGGCCAAGGGCAACCCCCTATTGTGCTGGGTTTAACGTTAAAGGAACCATAGCTTGTTTCGAGTGTGTTTTTGCCCAATTTAAAGGAGTTAGCCAACTCCTTTAATAGTTTGTGAGGCACCCTCATTGGTGGGATGTGCATGAGTCCACCAAAACCTAATTTCCAAACAATCGCTTTTTTTGCCTCGCTCTTATTTTTAAATTTTTCACTCAACAGTCTGGTGGCACACTTCAAGTTGTTGGTTTGCTGTAAAAAAAAGCAAAATTAGAGTCATTTAAATAACATATATTTGTATTAGGAAAAATTGACTTGTTCTAAGACATATATATGTGCTTACATTGTATTTTTTTCCACCTTGGTTATTGGTTGCCATTTTTACTACAATAAAAAAGAGATACTGTCAATAGATAAAAAATACACCCAAATATCAGTCAAATACACCCAAATATCAGCCACATACACCCAAATCCAGTTCTATATACATTTTGTTTTTTCAATTAAACAAAATTAAATGAGTTCAAAATTATATTCAACTCAACTAAACATGCATAAAATGACACTACAAGGTTAAGCACAATTAGAACAGTACTAGTTAGACTTCAATACTCCTAATATGTATATCAGTCCCATACACCTCTATATTTTTTTGGATAACATGACATTATATGAGTTCAGAAAGATATTTAAGTTCAAAATGCCACTAGAAGCATCAGTCGCATTCCAAGTCTAACATATACACCAAAAAATCATTTAACCTGAAATTGAATATAGAGTTTATATGTATACAAACCTACTTATAAAACATGTAAACATGCACAAAACATGTACCAAAATAGATCAAAACACACGTTAAATCATTCACTAGAAGTACATAAAATAGCGTAAAGGAAGAACAGTTTCATCAGAACAGTAATATGAGATCTAAACCAAGAACAGTGAAATAGAGAGAGAAATATGGACGATATAGTGCTTTGATTTCGAAATCAGAAACAGAAATGTAAAAAACCGAGAAGAACAGTAAAACAGTACCTTGAATAAGAAATGTAAAAAATCTAGAAGAACAGTAAAATAGTACCTTGAATAATGTTTGTTCGTTCTTTTTGGTGGTTTTTAATGGAGATTTGTATGTTTTCTTCTTGATTTCTTCTATTTTTCACGAGGAGTTGGAAGGTTTCTTCAGAATTGCAGTTGGTTTCGAATGTGGCTTGAATCTCGACAGTTTGGGTATTGATTGAAGAAGAAGAGGAAGAATCTTTCATAACGAGCGTGCTTTGGAAAAATGAAAGGGTTGAGTAAGGCGCGTGTGTTTACGCTCGATTGTAGAGGAGTGTAGTGCGCGTGCTTTTTGTTGGGCTTGGGCTAACTTGTATAACCTGTAAGCCAAAAAGGCTTGTATGTGTAGCAGGCCTAGTTTTAAAAATCTATTCAAACTAGTCGGTTGAATTGGTCAAACCGTGAATCGATAAAAAAATGATTCGAACAAAAGTCATAATTGTCTATTTTAAAAATCGTAAATGAATTGTCAAACTGGCCAGAAATTATCCGATCGAATCGAACTGATACCCGACTGATTTTTTCCTTTTGAACATAAATGGCGCTCTTTCATTCACTAAGGTAACCCAGTAACCCTAATCCCCTCACTCACTCCCTTACTACCAGAGTATCAGGAAACAGCATCTCTTCCTTTGAGTTCCTCCCTCACTCCTTCCCTTGCTCCATCTAGCCACCGCTGTGTCACCGCCGCTGTCCGTGCTTCTCCAGAGCCATCGCAACGCCTCTGTTCAGTCACTGTCCGCCGCACTTCTGTGTCTGTTTTATCGAGCTTCCCCTCTGTTTTGCCGTGCTCTAGCCATCGTCTTCCAGCCTCTGTTCAGCTTCGGTTTTATTGCTTGGTACAACCTCTATACAGATGCCATTCCGTCGCTACTCAGCCTCCTTTCTGCCGCAGCTCAGCCCTCTGTTCAGCCATCTCCGTCGAGTTATAAAGCTACAGCTCTCTCTCCTTCCTCTGTTGATTTTTAGTTATCGTTAGTTTTTCGTTGTTTTAATTGTAAGGTTGGTGTTCCAGACTTACAGCTTTTGTTTTGTTGTTGGTTTGCTATTTTGTTAACTTGTTTTGATTATAAACTCGTTTTGTTATGTTCTTGATTTGATTATTAATTGGTTTTGATATGTTCTTGATCTTATTAATTTGTTAATTTGATAAATTATTGTAGTTCTATTCTTGACCTTATGATTGTTAAATTGTTGTGTTATTATATTAGTGGTAGATTTTGATCTATGTCTGTGTCAATATGTAGTACCCCAGAAGTAGAATCTCCCAAAAGTGAATTCTTTCTTATTTATTTCTTGAAAAAATATTTAATTCCATTTAGTCCCCATGAATTCTGATAGCCAACAAGAGTAGAAAAAATATTTTGAGGATGCAGAATGTAGCATCTTTGATTTAATCCATAATGCAATTGATGTGGCTACTTTAGATTATCCCAAAATGTTGAATATATTGTTTTATATTTAGTCTATTGCCATTAATCTATCTCTATTTTTAATTATCCAGTGCTAATTTATTGGGAAAATATTGAATAAACTAAGTGATTACACTGAAGGAATATTTTATCAACTTAGAAGGAGATTGTACACATCATTTTCATTACTTGATTGTTTCTTCATTTGTAATTTTCATTGCCTCAATGACTATAACCATAACCATTAATGCTAACCATTAATGCATCATACTTTGCCTTTAATAGGAAGGTCTGTATGTTACTGATGTGAATTTCTTTTGACAGTAAGAACCGCTTTAGTTGTACTGATTGCATTCATGCCAACTAAATCAAATGATGCATTGGGCTCATTAGACTACAAGAAAAAAGAGAGGCACACATTAGAAATTAAATCCCATTATGCAACTTCAAGGTTTGGAATTCCTGAGCGGCAAAAATTTATTGATGAGGTAGAACAATTCTTGTTTTTTTCCTAGTGCAGTATTTTGTAATATTAGGTATATTTTGGAGATTAAGGAAAGACTTTATAACCATCACAAAGAGGTTAGTGATTATAAATTATTGTACTAAGATTAATACAAATTGTTATTGCATTGTTATTGTAAGGTGATGATCTTAACGAAGCAAATCTGCAGCATGTTTTAGCGGATTTTAATGATTGTTGGTATTTTATGTTTGGTTGTAATACTTTTAATTTGAATGATATTTTAAAATTTATATTATAACATTGTGGTTTATGTAATATTTTTTAATTTCAATAATATTTTAAAATTTATATTATACTATAATTATTTTTTTGTATGTTTATTTATATTTTATTTATTATTTTGAAACAGTTTTTTCGATTGAATCACGATTGAATTGGTTAAATTAATAAATTAGTAGTTAGAGTGGTTTGATGACCGATTTGATTTTCAAAACCTTAAAATAAACTTTATATATATCTTCTGTCACGTACAAATTTTATAATCGATTTTGTTAAGGCCTTAATTTTTCTTTAATTGATAATTGACTAATAAAATAATATATGAATAAAGATTTTTTTAAAAAATATCGATTAATTGTCGGATAATATTTTATCCCGCAGATTTACCTTTATAATCCCTCACATTGGTCACCTAGTTGGTTGTAATTTGACCTCAAAAGAAACCACTAAATAGCTAGTTTTAATATTATTTTTCATTTTCCACAAAGATGTTAGTTACTTTCGTTTTTTGACTAAGAAAATCTCTTTTCTATTTATAAATATATTTTCTTTTTTTATAAGATTAGAATAAATTATTCTTTGATAAAATATACTTTAATAATAATTTTATACATACATACACACACACATATATATATATATATATATATATATATATATATATATATATATCACTACAAAAGAAAAGGTATTTGCGGCCGTTTTTTTATGGATTTGTGGCGATTTTAAACCGCCGCAAAATAACAAATCGACGGTTCCAAAAGCGTCGCAAGTTAGGGGGTGGAGATTTGATTTTGAGACCGTTTTTACAAACTACTGGCACAACCATCGCAAATCAGATAATTGATTTTGCAGTGGTTGCAAAATCACCGCTATTTTGGTCAGTAAATTTTAAAAAAAATCTGCGGCCGTTTTAAAACCGCTGCAGAGTTATGTAGGTTCTTTAAAAAAATGCGACGGTTTTGAACCACCGCAAGTTCATACAAGAGCTTAAAAAAAAGCTGTTTAACTACTCAATGATTTATACCATTTCTCTTTACTATAACATATTTTTTTACATTATATTTATTAAATAAATAATAATAGATTACATCAGTCCAATCCCATCCCATTCCCTTGATTCCTTCACAGTTCTAATTAGCATATACTGCAAGAGTAGTTGCCACCTGCCAATTACAGAAAAATTTTCAGTTACAATAGAAGAAAATCAAGCCAACACATATCTTTACATATTAGTTTGCTAAGAGGAGAACAAAAAAAATTAAAATTACCTATTGAACAATCATGAAAGAACCCAGCAGAATTGATTGGATATTATGGCAAAGTATCTACCAGTATATTAGTAGAATAGTAGCATATATTGCAGCGGAATATTTGCTCATCCGAATCTGCAAGTTTTGTGGGATTGTGCATCTGTGATTATGTATTCAAATTCGGTAGGTTAGCTCAACTGTAGGATAACATCTAAAATTAGTGTATATTTACTCTATATATATATATATATATATTATAATTCTTCAGCAGGAGTAGAACACGCAGTTTTACCTACATCGAAGTTCTAAAACTGTAGACAAACACTTCTTTACAAGTTTTACCCACAAAGATGCTGAGTGCTAAGTATACATATTCACAAAACAAAGGTTCTCTGCCAAGTTCTTTCTCTTTATATGAAAACAAAGCATCTAATAGTAGAAAGACTTTTCCACAACAATGACAATAATACTAGTAAAAGCCATCGTAATACCCGGCCAGCATTCACTACAAGATTTCTATTTATTTATGGGACTTTTTTTATGGAGGTTTTTTAAAACCTCCCCAATAATTTTTATTTGTGGCATAATATAAAACTCCCATTAATTATTACTAGTTAAAATTTAAAAATCTCTAAGTCCAATCATCTAAACAAATGTTTATATTCTAAATTATTATAATTAAGTGCAAATAAATTCAACTCTAAATAAAAATTTGTCCAAACACATTTAGAATTGGAAAAAAAAATTGAGATCTGAACCTAGATCTACTCGCCGCATCTCCGCCATTATCACCATTAAGCTCGCTGTAGTGTTCGTGATCAGAAGGAGAGTAAGCTTGTCACTGTCGCCGTTCATGTCCTCGTCGTTGCCGCCATCAAGCTTTTATGTCAATGTCGTTGCTCGCCGTCTTCCTCCGATCATTCCGCTGTTGCTCGTCGTCGTGTCATTCTTTTCTCACCATCGCCTCCTCTACTCAGTCCTTTGTCGCAAATCATCGCATCGCCGTCCAGATCTGTCGTTGCTCATCCTCGTGTCGTTCTTTTCTCACCGTTGCCTCATTTGCTTGCCGCCTCCTCTGGTCTCACTATTTTCGTTGTTCTTTGCTTTTAGCGCTGTTTATTTTCACCTAGTAGCCAAACTTGAGAAATTGAATCTATATACTATGTTTGATTCTGCGTATGACTTGCATTGACTGGTAGTAGTAGGTGATATCTTCGTGCTTAAGCTAATTTGGCAGCTCTTCTCGTTAGGAAAACCTTTTTATTGATTTATTCATTTATGTATATGGAGGACATGGTTATGTTCTTCCTAACAGTAAATTAAATTATAAATTTTGTTGAGTAAAGTATTGAATCTTATTTGAAGAAAAGTTGGCATATAATACATAGAGTGGGGAATTTAGTATGCAATTCTTTGTAGTTAATTTTGGTCAAGTGAGAAAAAAAGGATTGGTCTTCGAATTCAGTATAATTTGTTTGAGATATGGTGAACCATGAGTAGAACATGGTTGTGAATTTGCCTCAGTGAATGTAGGTACACTGCTATGACTATCATATAATTATGAAATGAGCATGTAATAGTTACTCATCGATTTTAACTGAGAATTCAGATTACTTACTAGTGCGGGAAAGGGAGTATGGTATCACAAACAGTTGAGCTCCTCAAGAATGAGATTCCTCTGGAGTAGGAGTCAGTGGTATTAACCGAAGCCACTGTCAATGGTCTTGTTCTTGTGGACATCATAAATGGATTCTGTACTGTTGGTTCTGAAAATCTGGTACTCTTTATTAACTAGTATTCAGATTTGAGACCCTGCATGTGTGTTTGTGATTGATTTACTTGCTTTTCAGGTTCCAAGAGAAGCCAACAGAGAGATATCAGGGATGATCAATAAATCAAAAAGGCTAGCAAGATTGTTCTGTGAGAAGAAATTTTCAGTCATGGCTTTCCTGGATTCTCACCACACTAACAAGTCAGAGGACCCTTATCCTCCTCACTGTATTGTTGGAACTGACGAATCAAATCTTGTTCCAGGTTTACCAATTGTCAAATCTTGTTTAGCTTTTTCTCAATAGTTCAAATGATTCAGGCATGACATGACATGGCATGATCTATATAGTTTTGCATTGAATTGCAGCTTTAAGATAGTTAGAGAATGAAAGCAACGTTACAATCAGACAAAGGATTGTTTTGATGGATACTTGGGGTCAATAGAAGAAGACGGTTCCAATGTTTTTATAGATTGGGTGAAGAAGAATAATATCAACACAGTGAGTAATTTGTGATTGTTTCTAGCAAAGTAAAATATCATTACAAGTTATAACCACTAATGTAATGCATTTTCTTTTGTTGCTTGGATTGGGAAGCTGCTGGTTGTAGGCGTATGCACAGATATCTGCGTGCTGGATTTCGTGTGCTCAACCATGTTTGCTAAAAACCGCGGCTTTCTGGAGCCTCTAGAGAGCGTGGTGGTGTATTCGCGTGGCTGCACAACCTTTGATATCCCACTTGAGGTAGCCTATGACACTAAAGGAACTCTAGCTCATCCTCAGGTTTACCTTATTTTTACTATTTCCTTTTCATATGCATGGCTTCTACTCGCTGAAGAGGTTTCAATTTCCTTGGTTCATTCTTTTCAGGTAGCTCTGATATTGGAGGATCTTTTCAATTCCCTTGATTCATTCTTTTCTATTATTTCTAGTGCTAACTTTTTTTCAGGTAGCACTTGTAAGTAATCCAGATTTCAGGTAGCACAGATATCTAGCTCTTAGCAATGTTATTGTCAATTCTAGAATTTTTCTTTTTCAAAAAGAAAGAGTATCACATGGTATTGATTGGCACTTCCAACATGATGAAATTATTCATCATTCATGCCAATTTTAAAGCACACCAGAGTTCAGATATTCTTATGGTTATAGAAGATGGAAGAACAAAGGAACTAAGCTGGTAGTTTTATTTGGTCTTTTAAACTTTATTTGCATTATTGGACTTATCACAAAGGAACTAAGCTGCCGTACATGAATAGGTTGGAGAACCAGGCCCTATTCTAGATGTTATGGCTGTGATGTTAGAGAATATCTCAAATATTACAGCAATATCCAGAACCACAGTCGCTGCTGTATACCGGACTGCTCAAATTGTTGCCTCCTTACCAAGTTTATCCTTTCAAAATAAGGTAAGGAGTAGTCTATCTATATCATGTTGGTATGCTACTTTGAGTTCTGTGAATAAATTTGATACTAAAATAATCTTTTTTGATCCTCAGACATTCCCTGAATCATCATTTCATCAGCTACTCCTGGCTATGGTCCATCAAGATCATGAGACACAAGTAACGGCTCACCGTGTCTTTTCGGTAGTTCTTGTGCCAACCTCAGTTTCCCCTCGGGCAAGCATGCTTGCTTCCAATAAGGCATCGGATGTTCCAAGAACATTCTCTAGAACAGTCTCTGTCTTTTCTTCTTCAGCTGCCTTGTTTGAGAAGCTAAAATCAGAGAAACGTTCTTCAAATGAAAATTTAAGTCAATATAACAAGGAAAATAATGCTGGAGAGACTGAACCAACTAATGGTTGGCGGGTTCCTAAACAGATTGAAGTCGACTAATAATCGTGTGCATCATGGGAGTGGGAGTGGGAGTGGGAGTCAGCTAGCTACAGTGGATGAAAATAGTACAGATGATGACAATGGGAATTTGGTGAGTCTTGCATTGATGAGTATGTGTGTTTGAATTTAGTCCTGCATTTTAAACAAACTTCAAGTATCTCGAGTATGTTAGCTATAATCTGGTTTATAATCATGGTTACTTGGTGATCTTCTTTTCACCTGAATGCAGGAAATTGCAACTCTCAGGTTAAGTAGTCTTCAGATAAATCAATTGCTATAATCAATTTGGATTCAGTCTATCTCTCCTACAAATTTGCCTGAAAATTATGAAGCCATTGCTCATACATACAGCTTAGTGTTGCTTTTTTCTAGAGCTAAGGTATTAACTGGACGCAGTTACATAATTGTAATATAAAAGAGGTTTAAAGTTGTCTAAATTATTATTGGCACTGTCATATTTGCTTCTATTCTCTCTTTTTAATGAGTAAGACTTTCTTTTCCTTTAAAATAACTTTGCAAATTTATTGCCTTTGCAGAATTCTTTTCAGGAAGTCCTAGTTCGGAGTTTTCAGCTTGCTTTTTCTTTGTGGAAAATCTCTTAAAGAAGGTGAGTTTTCAGTCACACCTAATAGGCTATTTGGTATTTCTTAGAAAACTTGAGTTCTTAGTGGATAGCAAAGTTATCTTTGAGATGTAGTGTTTCTTAAGCAGGTCTATTCATGGTTTTAATATTATTGATAACTATTTTGTTAGAAACCAGATACATATGCCTCAGGAGTGGGTTTGAAAATTATGCCAAGAATGAATAAGTTCCTAGTTTTTATTGCAGGGTCATTGCCACCATCTCGACGGAGATCACTCTTTACTTTAGTACTTTCGATGATTTTGTTTTCTTCAAAAGCCTACAAAATCAAATCTCTTATTCAGAGTGCCAAGGAAACACTTACAAAGAAACAGGTGAGATCTTCTTTTTACTGTTTATGATAATTGAAAGAAACTTGTAATAGCAAACTGATCTTCTAACTCTCTCAAGATAAAAAAGTATTATTTTGCCTTAATGATTTCATTTTATGTATCCAGATTGATCCCTTCCTTCATTTAGTTGATGATCATAAGCTGCAAGCTTTCAGCACTGCATGTGATGGTTCGACCATCGCCTATGGATCGAAAGAAGATGATTACAGGGCCTCAAATTTGCTTCCAGAGTTAATGACTTTTACACAGAAAACACAGGAATTCTTTGTTTCTGAAATCATCCAGAACCTGGAAGTGTTGGAAGAGGTAACACTTTTACTTTTTCTGTTTAGATGCTCTTTAAAATTGAATTGTTAAACTTATATTGAATCATCTTGATGCTTAACTTTACTGAAATTACTAATAATATCTTATATTTACATATAGGCTAATAATGCTAAAAGCGAGCCTACTACCACCTTTGATGCTAGGAGATCAATTGGTGATAGCAACGGACATCCAAGGACAAATATTTGAGACTTTTATGTAAGTAGATGATATTGAAATATTAAAATTGTTGTTTTATTTTACTTTTTAAAAAAACAATAATAGTTATGTAGAATAATACCGTATACAATTATATTTGGAATTATTGACATTGAGAATTTTTTTTATATATAGAATTATGTCTTATATTGAGGAATTGTGTTATAAAAGATTTAGTTTTTAAATTTTTATATTAAAATATAAATTTCTTATTTGAGAGTATGTAAATGAGATGAGATTAATGAATAATTTAAAATTAAAAATAAATAAATAATTATAAGGTTTGTGGAGGTTTAAAAATCTAAAAAAATAGTTTATTTTTGTTAAATTAAAAAATTAATTTGTGGAGGTTTTAAAATGCCACAAAAGTGATTTAAAATTGTCACAAAAATCCAATATAAAACCTCCACTAAACACATATAAAACCTCCACTAAATAGATTGTGGAGGTTTTTAAAAACCCCCACAAAAGACCTCGTGGCACCTCAAATTTTGGGGGTTTTAGAAATCCCCACAAACTATTTGGTGGGGGTTATAAACCTCCACAAATAAGAAAAAAAACTGCCACAAATAAACAAAAACCTTGTAGTGATTCAGTGCTGCTTCCATGAGAAGGTGATTAGCTTCTTCCTGTGCAACTGGCAAGATGATCCCTGTAGAATCTGGCCAAATCCGCTTATACAAATTCTTAACTAGATCATAATCTCCTTGTAAAGCAATAGAACGCATCATGGAGAGATATAGATGAGGTTTTGGTCTTAACTTGGCATTCTTACCAACTTTCTTCAATATTTCTCCAAAAATATACAAAGCATCTAAATGCACAATAGAAATACATTGGTATCATAAGTTGAGATTAGTTTTGCCCTTTAATTTGAGAGACAAGGATAACTCATTAACTCCAGAAACATGAATTTAGTTATTATTTATCATCGCTTTTCACAAATACTAATTTAAAATAACATCAATTTATGTTTTTAAGTCTTCCTCAAATTATCCTAGTTCTCTATTAAATAAGAAAAGTAAGAAACTTGAAGTAAAATAACAACATACCTTTAACTGAGTCACATTTTAGTAAAGTATCAATTATTGCAGTGTAATGAGTTCTGAAGCAAGATCCTTTGCCTCTCCAAAAACCTGTATTTTACATAGAGAAACAGAGAAAGTTGATGTTGGAGAACCATCCCAAACCAATAGAAAAATTCAAGATAGTGTTGTAAATATTTTTGTTCAAAAGACATATTGGGAGTATGAGTAAAGAGACAATGTAAACTGTGTGGAGCATAAATATCCATTGAATTAATATAATAGGCAGATAATGACATTCGTTAAAATAAATCTAGACAGTACAAACCAACTAAGTATTTTCTAACTAGCTAAGAGAACAATATTAAATAGATCAAGCAACTCCATATTGTCCTAATAGTAAACCATGTCTATAGATAAATCATTTACTTTTAAAACTTTTTAATGATTTTCCCCGTAGTTTTCCATCGTCTCCTAACTGTAACTAACTAATTATTAGACAACTCCATCTTATCTATCTCCTAACAAGTCTTCCTTGCCCATGACCAAATTTGCAATACCTTCTATAACCTCAACCTCACATCACTTAATATTTTTTGACACTGCTAACTGTGAGGAAAAAAATGAGAAAAAAATACAAGTACAATTCAGTTATAGAATGACAATGGTATTTATAGGCAAACTTCTTGAATTAAAATATTTTATTTAAACAAAACGCAACTTACGCTTTATAAAAACGCAACCTGCGCTTTGCAGGTTTTAATTAAAAAATTTTCGAAAATAAAATACAAAATGCAACCTGCGTTTTGTGTTGTTCGAAACCCAAAAAAAAAAAGAAAAATACAAAATGCAATGCATTTTGCAGGTTTGAAAATAAATTTTTTTTTAAACAAAATGCAACCTGAGTTTTGTGTTGTTGAAAAAAAAGGTAAAAACGTAAATCACATGTTGTATTTTGCACTAACATGATAACAGTATAAATACTTTATAAACATTTATTTTCTTGTGTAATACCAATATTTTTTCATATAAAAAAATGAGTTAATTATAAAAAATATCATTTTTATTAATTATTTTTATCATATTTTTTAATTATTCAAAGACTGTTTTATCAATAATATCTTTTAAAAACTATTCTGTCAATGTATAAATTTTTGGAATACCAAATTGATAATTAACTCAATTCTAAATTGTATAATACTTATATTTTTATCTCAAAGCATATTTAATTTTAACACTTGTTAGAAATCATTTTAAGAGTTCACTGTAGTGGTAAAATAAAAATATTAATATTGATTATATTTAACTCTCTTTCATGGGGTTTTTTAAATAAATAATTTAATTATTTTAATTATCAAAATAAATAATTTGTAGCGTATTTATTAATTTACATTACATTTATTTATCTCATTTACATAGTAAACACGATAATTTTGTATGTATTTCGTTTATAGTGTAAATGAGATGTGTGTATTTTTTCAATTTTTATATATCTCGTTTACAGTGTAAACAAGATATATGTATTTATCAATGTTCTGAAAACCGGACCAGACCGGCCGGTACAACCGGAAACCGATCATCTGGCCGGTCCAGTCTACGTTCAAAATTGTTCTGCAAAAAACGGGTAAAAAAACCGGTCAGACCAGTGATTAACTGTCGAACCGACTGAACCGGCTGAGTTTTTACAAGGACCGGTTTTGCCAAAAAATAACAAACGGCGTCGTTTTAACACTGAGAAAAAAAACAAAGCTGAAGCTAATAACATCCACCCCATACCATTATGTCTGTCTGTCTCACTCATAACCAACAGAAAACCCTAGCCCCACCCATAATCCTCTCCTCTCTTCGAATTCCAAGAATAGCCACCACCCACTATCCCATTTCAGAGCTTAAACTCATCACTGACCCCTTCTCTACCTGTCGCCCTCTCTGTCCGAGCTCGCTTTGTCGCCGTGGGTCGCGCCGCTTCGCTGCTCCTCGCCGTGGGTCGCGCCGCTTCGCTGCTCCTCGCCGTGGGTCATCGCCGCTCTCCCCTCCTCGTCATTCCTCCTTCACCCCTCCTCCTTGGCGTTGTTTCTGCTTCTATGCTCCGAACCGTATCTCACCATTGTCGCTTCTCTGTCGTTGCTTCTCTTCTTCGAGTGGAGTCTCGAAGTCAAAGCGACTACCTTTCGTCGTGTCTCATGTCTTAGTCTCTGCTTCAACCCTCTCATGTCTCAGATCTCAGTTCTCAGTTCTCAAGTTTTTTCTTCTCTGATTCAAGCCTTCAACCCTCTCAGGTCTCAAGTCTCAGTCTCTAACACTCCCTGATTCTATTTTCCTGACTCTATCCCTCTGAAATTTAAAATTTATTCTGAACATGCATATGATGTATTATTGATGATTCTGCTGAATTTTGAGATATTAATGTTTTGAATTTTTATTTGAATTCAGTTTGTTCATATTGAATTAATTTTGCTGAGATTGTGTCACAAATTCAATTGTTTAATTTATTAATTTGACTGCGATTGATTTTTAAATCCAACCTGTTGTATTTATTTTGGTGCATTGTTGTTTTGATGTTATTGATTCAAAATAAAAGCATTGCCATAATTCTGCATTGAATTTGCTATATGGCTTCATATGATTTGGTTGAATTATGTTTATGATTCTTAGATTGGGTACATGTTTTGGATGTTTTGCAAAGGGACTTGATTGACACAGAAATTCACATACTGGAGAGTTGGAGTTTTATTAATAATTTTATTATATATTTAATGAAACCGGTTCAATTCCGGTTAGACCTCAGTTAGACCATTAAACCATTAAATCTGTCACCTGACCGGTTCAAGGACCGGTCCAGTTTTCGCAACCTTGGTATTTATAAATAATTAAATATAATTTTAAAAATAATAAAAAATATTAATAATTTAAATTGGACTAAACTATTAAAAATAGAACGTTTCAAATAATAGGGAAGATGGACGATTTTAAATGATGGAACTGCCCATTTAAAATAAACCCATTAACACATTTACACGAAAGCACATAAGTGCACCTTTTTTTCTAACTATCCATTATTAATACATTTGCTTCTTCCATTCACTTACTTCCATTCATTGACAGTTTTTTATTAGAATTTATATAAAAATTTAAAATTCAGTTTGTTACATGGGAGTACATACAAATTTTGTTTGTTGGATAAAAGTACAACAAAATTTGAAATATAATTTAAATAACCTTGTCCAAAAAGAATTAAATGGAGATGGATTGATTGGTTGGATAATTCCCATTAGTCAATAGGAATCAATTATGTTCGATCAAAAGAACATGGCTGACTCTAACTACCTTGTGGAGCACACTTATATACCCGAATCAGATTGTAACAAACTTTGTACAACCAACTTAAGTAGAAAAAATTTCATATTCTATGCTAATAGAGTCGTGACATCCATTAATTGGGTCATCACGTATATTTAAATTATATTTTAAATTTTTAAATAGTGGGTAGTTAGAAAAAAAGTAATCGTGTTGATAGTGGACAGTTTAACGGTGCACTTACGTGCTTTCAAAATAAACGTGTTAACGTGCTTATTTTAAATTTACCTTCAAAATATTATTGGACTTTATTTTATTTTTTACTTTAAATAAAAAATTTAATTTTGAAATTTAAAAATTCAAAAAAATAAAAAATTTTGTCTTTTAAAATCCTAATTTTTTTTAAGAATATTTTTTTATTCGGCAGATAATGCTACACCTGTTGGATTTTTTCACAAATATAAAATATATTACTTTTAAAAATTTAAACCTTTTTAATTTTTTGTTTATTGGATATTTTTCAAATTCTTTATTTTTCTACTTTTTGTTAAAAAATTTATTTTTTTTTTAGTTTCAAAATTTAAAAATAAAAAATTTTCGTCTCTTTTTTAAAATATTGCTAGATTTTATTTTATTTTTTATTTTAAATAAAAAATTTAATTTTTAAATTTAAAAATTCAAAAAAATAAAATATTTTATCTTCTGAAATCCTAAATCTTTTTTAAAAATATATTTTTTTTATTTTAAACGCACAGTATTTTCTATTATTTAAAATGGACTGTTTATCTTTTCTATTATTTGAAACATTTCGTTTTTAAAAGTTTAATCTAATTTAAATTATTGATATTTTCATTTTTCTTAAATTATATTTAATTATTTATAAATACATATATCTCGTTTATACGGTAAACAAGATAACATTTACAAAACGAGATATATGAAAATTTAAAAAAATACACATATTGCTCGTTTTCACTATAAACAAGATACGTACAAAATTACCTCTAAACGAGATAAATAAATATGATATAAATTAGTAAATACTCTACAAAATAATAATTAAAATAATTAAATTATGAATTAGCTAAGAACCAGCCAAATATCTCAGAGTAAATCTAAAATCTCTACGAGTTAATATATATGGATGTTTTTTCTGCTAAGTATCAGAATGTTTCTTTTTCATACTAAATTATATTTTTCGAATTTTTTTGTATTACAAATGTGAATGTCTCTATTTCTTTAAGAAGTTCATAATTTTTTTAAATTTTATAGATATTTAATTATTTTTACTAAAATATAACTGGATATTTCTTTTGTTAAGTATTAGGATTTTGTTTATATTAAATGAATGTTTTTTTATATTTCTGTAATTGTTTAAAGACTCCTTTTAATTAAGATCAAGTGTGTAATTTACAGTCTCTTTAATCATCAAAATGGCACCTAATATCGCAAAACGAGATAGGGATGCAATAGGAACAAAGAGCTATGTATGCTCCACGCATTTCCGATGAGTTACGCCAGAAAGTGATGTCTATGCTTTATGTTGGGATATCTCTTGATAACATAATACAACACCATGTAGAGGTGATGCAGAAGTAAGGTGGAGTCCCAAAACCATGATGATTTTCTCACTCGAAATGATGTGCGCAACATGAAACGGAGTATCTGTAATTCTTCACATGAAATGCAAAAAAACGATGAATGCAGTGTAAAGATATGGGTCCAGCGTCATCAGAAGCATGTTTTCTATTACTAAGATAACTCAGGTTCACAATTGGAATCCGATGAGTCAGATATCGGTAATAGAAGAAGAGTGAATCGCGGTGGGGAGGCAAAGAGGGGGCCTGACGATGAGAGAGAGGAGTGTGTGTAATCGTTAAAGGTGCTTAATGTTAAAGAGAAGACAAAGATTTTTATAGATTTTAATTAGATTTACTTAATCAATTTTAAATGTTTTAAATTTTAAATTTAAAAAATTTAAAATTAATTAATTATTAATATAAATTAATATAATTTTATTTAATTTTTTTACAGATAAGCTTTTGATTTATATACTTTTCCTTAAATTATTTATTTGATTAAAAAATCCCTCTTTCTTGCTGTTCTTTTCCTTTCCCGAGGTCGTATTCATGTGAAATGGATACATGCCGCCGCATGGAGTATAGTATACACTGGCTGGCATTATCACGTTAATTAATTAACTATAATTAATATTTTAAGCAGAATTTTTTTCTTTTATAAAATATAAAAAAATTTTAATTTTCAAAACAAATTAAAAGCACATTAATTTTTTGAGATCCAAAAATTTACTTAACAAATAAGTGAATTCCAATAATGCAAAATAAATTCGCCTATTGTATTAGTAAATTTGTCTATTTACATAAAATTAGCTATTGAATTTGACAAATTTATTTATGTTCTGATACTATTTGAATAGTGTTACGGATCCGGCCCACGGACCCCGGACCCATGACCAAAACCCGAACCCGGCTTACCGGGTCAACCCATCCCGACTTTCTAGAAGGCACCGAATCGGCCCTCTAGATCCTCTAACTAACTTTCGAATTCAAACATCTCCCTTATCTTAAGTAAATAAGATAAGATAAGATTATCACCATCACCTATAAATAGAGGACCCAGGTCCCTCCAGGTATTCATTCATTCCACACACCTTATACCTCTTAGATCTATTCTGACTTGAGCGTCGGAGTGTCTTTGCAGGTACCCCCCCGCTCCATCAGGGCCGTCCTACATCCGATCCGACCCGCAGGTTCCCGATCCTCCTCTCAACCCGTATCAGAAGCATTCTGTACATTGGCGCCGTCTGTGGGGACCTGCAACAATCGGACCGGATGGAGGGCATCCTGGAGGATAACCCATCAAGCCAGGACGACTCCCAACCGCGTCGTCCGATCTCAGAACACCATGAAGCCACAAACCAAGCAAAAATAGCAAGCACCATCCACCACGCAAACGAGGACGTCACGACGGACCCACAACATCCCGAGAAAGCCAGGGACAAAGCGGCACAAATCATCCAGGATCTCTGTCTCCGAGTCCAAGAACTTGAAGGCAAGCTAAGCGACCGGGAAAAACACAATAACGAGCATGGAAGCCAGGCAACTTCCAGGTCAAGATCCCACCACGGAAGGTCGCCAATCCGGCAGCACAATAGGAGAGATGGTCGCAGCACCTCACGCAACCGCCGACGCGAGAAGTCGCCCGAACGACGATACGACAAGAAACACCATCGCAGCGATTCTCGGGATGTAAACCGTCAGCATGATTCAGACGAAGACCGGAGATACCGAAGCACCAAACGCACGAGAAGCGACCATACTATAATGGGAGCTACGCCCTTCACGGAAGGAATCTTAAGAGCAAAACTCCCCAAAGGTTTCGACAAACCCACCGACATGAAGTACGACGGAACCAAAGACCCTCAAGAGCACCTAACGGCCTTTGAGGCCAGAATGAACTTAGAAGGAGCATCCGACGCAGTCCGATGCAGAGCCTTCCCAGTAACCCTGGCCGGGCCAGCGATCAAATGGTTCAACGCCCTCCCAAACGGATCCATAACTAGCTTCCACGACATCACAAGAAAATTCATGGCCCAGTTCACAACCCGAATCACCAAAGCCAAACACCCTATCAGCCTGTTAGGGGTCACACAAAGGCAAGAAGAATCCACAAGAAAATACCTCGACCGCTTCAACGACGAATGCCTAACGGTCGACGGACTCACGGACTCCGTTGCCAGCCTCTGCCTAACTAACGGACTCATGAATGAAGACTTTCGCAAACATCTCACCACCAAACCAGTGTGGACCATGCACGAAATCCAGAACGTCGCCAAAGATTACATCAACGACGAGGAAGTCAGCCAGGTCGTCGCCGCCAACAAACGGCAGCACGCCGCCACCCAACACGGCAACCCGACTCCCCGTCATAATGCACCACCCAAAGAGAACCAACGAGACCACCTTAAACCGACCCACAGACCACCAAGAATAGGAAAATTTTCCAACTACACTCCCCTAACAACATCAATTACTGAGGTATACCACCAAATAGCAGACCGAGGCATCATCCCCAGAGCCCGACCACTCAAGGAAAGGACAGGAGGAAACAAAACCCTCTACTGCGACTATCACCGCGGATACGGCCACAAAACACAAGATTGTTACGATCTCAAAGACGCTCTTGAGCAAGCTATACGAGACGGCAAACTCCCCGAGTTCGTCAAAATCATCAGAGAACCAAGGCGCGCCGACAGAGACAAATCACCAGAAAGAGAAGGACGCAACCCAAGAACCCAAAAACCACCCAGGGAAAACACCGAAGAAGATCCGACCATCATAGTGAACGTCATCACGGGCAAAGACGTACCAAATAAATCAAAACTAACAATGAAAAAGACCTCAAGATAATGGCCGTCAAAAACCACGACCCAGTAACCATTGCCGACAGCACGATAACCTTCTTACCCGAGGACTGCCAGCACGGCACCTCGGCAGGAGATGCCCCCTTCGTCATATCAGCCCGAATCGGAACAGGACTAGTAAGAAGAATACTCGTGGACACGGGTGCCGACTCCAATATCCTCTTCCGAGGAGCCTTCGACAAACTCGGGCTCCGCAACGACAACCTCCAAACGCATCGCCACGGCGTCACGGGCCTCGGAGATAACTTCCTCAAACCAGACGGCTCGGTCACCCTCCCCATCACCATAGGAACAAGCAATCAGAGAAAGACGATCCTATCCGAATTCGTCGTCCTAAAAGACTCCACAGCCTATAACGTCATTCTCGGGAGAAAAACAATTAACGACTTCTCGGCAGTCATCTTCACCAAATACCTCCTCATGAAATTCAAAGCCGATGACGGCACCATCGGAACCATTCACGGAGACCGAGAAGTTGCAGCCGAATGCGACAACAATAGCTTAGCTCTAAGGAAAAAATCCCGGGACGCGGCCGGAATATTCCTTGCCGACCTAGACGCACGGCTTGACGGCCAACCTAGACCGGAACCAGAAGGGGACATGGAAAAACTACAAATAGGGCCAACCAAAGATGAATACACGTTCATCAACAGAAACCTCCCACACGACCTCAAAGAAGAACTCTCTCAACTTTTGAAACAAAACAGAGACCTATTCGCATTCACACCAGCCGACATGCCGGGAATAAGTCCCGATCTAATGTCTCACCATCTGGCAGTAGACCCCCTAGCCAAACCCGTGGCGCAAAGAAGACGGAAAATGTCACCAGACCGAGCCGCCGAGGTCCAAAAACAAGTAAAAGCCCTGCTCGAAGCCAACTTCATCCGAGAACTCCCTTACACGACCTGGCTAGCCAACGTCGTACTAGTTAAAAAGACTAACGGGAAGTGGCGAATGTGCGTTGATTACACAGATCTCAACAAAGCATGTCCGAAAGACGCCTTCCCCCTACCAAACATCGACGGACTAGTAGATGCAGCATCCGGACACCGGTACCTCAGCTTCATGGACGCATACTTCGGCTACAACCAGATCCCGATGCACCGACCAGACGAAGAAAAAACAGCATTCATCACCCCAGACGGAACCTACTGCTATAAAGTAATGCCCTTCGGCCTGAAAAACGCCGGAGCCACCTATCAGCGACTCGTAAACAAGATATTTCGCAACCTAACCGGGAACAAAATAGAAGTCTACATCGATGATATGCTCGCCAAAACGGAATCCGGGGAGCAACTAACCGACGATCTAAAGGTCATAATGAACACCTTGCGAAAGCACCAAATGCGACTCAACCCAACAAAGTGCGCTTTCGGAATGGAAGCAGGAAAATTCCTCGGATTCATGATCACACAACGCGGAGTTGAGGCAAACCCGGAAAAATGCCGTGCCGTCCTGGAGATGACAAGTCCCAAGAACCTCAAAGATATCCAAAAGCTCACCGGCCGACTAACCGCACTATCCCGGTTCCTCGGAGCCTCGGCACAAAAGGCAATTCCTTTTTTCAAACTTATGAAAAAAGGGATTCCGTTCAAATGGGAGAAAGAATGCGAAGAAGCTTTCCAACACTTCAAAAAGGTCCTAACAGAACCTCCAATCCTTGCAAAACCTCAAACAGGGGAAACACTATACTTGTACCTCTCCATAACGGAAGAAACAATCGCAGCAGCACTCGTCCGGGAAAACGAGAAAAAGGAACAAAAACCCATATACTTCATAAGCAAGGTGCTACAAGACACGGAAGCCCGTTATTCACGACTAGAAAAACTGGCTTTCGCACTCCTCTCGGCATCCCGACGACTACGACAATACTTCCAGGCCCACCCCATAACGGTCCGAACCGACCAAACGGTCAAACAAGTATTACAAAAACCCGACCTAGCAGGAAGAATGCTAGCATGGTCCATCGAGCTATCCCAATTCCAGATCAGGTTCGAGCCCCGAAACGCCATCAAAGCACAAGCCTTGGCCGACTTCATCGCCGAAATGACTCCGACGAAGCTGACACCCGAACCATGGAAACTGCACGTCGATGGCTCATCAAACTCCACTCACGGAGGCGCCGGAATCATACTCGAAAACCAAAATGGGATCACAATTGAACAATCAATAAGATACGACTTTCCAGTATCAAACAACCAAGCAGAATACGAAGCCCTTTTGGCAGGCCTAAACCTAGCTCGGGAAGTCGGCGCCAAGATACTCGAGGTTAACACCGATTCCCAGGTGGTATGCTCCCAAATCAACGGGAGCTACCAAACCCGGGACCCCCTGCTCCAACAATACCTTAAAAAAGTAAGTGAAACAAAAGAAGGATTCGAAAACGTCTCCATACATCACGTCCCCAGGGAACGAAACGCCAGGGCGGATCTACTTTCCAAACTAGCCAGCACGAAGTCAGGACACGGCAACAGATCGCTAATCCAGGAGGTCGTTAAGTCGCCTTCCGTATCAACGGAAATCAACGCACACCTAACATCCTCAAATCGGGAATCTTGGACATACCCGATCTTGCAATATCTCCGCGACGGAATCCTACCACCAGACCCGAAAGAAGAGAGGAAGATAAAAAGAGAAGCCGCTAACTACACCATCATAGCAGGACAGCTATACAAACGCGGATTCTCGCAACCCCTACTCAAATGTGTAGAATCCGAGGACACGGAATATATACTCCGCGAAATCCACGAAGGCTGCTGCGGTCACCACATCGGAGGAAAAACGCTAGCCCAAAAAATCATCAGGGCCGGCTACTTCTGGCCCACAATCATTCGAGATTCCATACAACTCACAAAAAGCTGCGACAAATGCCAAAAGCATGCCAATATCCACCAAGCCGCCCCACACCAACTCAGCGTTATATCGGCTGAACGGCCATTCGGCAGTTGGGGGATCGACCTCGTCGGGCCCTTCCCCACGGCACCCGGCCAACTTAGATATCTCATCGTCGCCATAGACTACTACACCAAATGGATTGAAGCCGAACCCCTGGCCTCCATCACGGCAACCCAATGCCGGAAATTCGTCTGGCGACAGATCATTACTCGGTTCGAAATTCCCGAAGTCATCATCTCCGACAACGGAACCCAATTCACAGACAAAAAATTCAGAGAACTCTTAGAAGGATTGCACGTATCCCATCGCTTCAGCTCGGTAGAACATCCCCAAACAAACGGACAGGTGGAATCCGCCAACAAAATTATCGTCAAAGGACTTAAGAAACGACTTGACGAAGCCAAGGGATTGTGGGCAGACGAGTTGGGATCAGTCCTATGGTCATACCGAACAACACCCCAAACAAGCACGGGAGAAACGCCCTTCCGACTCACATACGGCGTAGAAGCTGTCATCCCAGTAGAAATCGGAGACCCCAGCCCCAGAAAAACGGTTGGAGGTAACGACGAAGAAGCAGAACGAGACCTCATAGACGAGGCAAGAAGCATAGCCCACGTCAAAGAATTAGCACTCAAACAAAGGATCAGCCTAAGGTATAATCACGGCGTCATCCGACGAGAATTCGCGGACAACGACCTCGTCCTACGACGAAACAACATCGGCCTCCCGACCCCAGGAGAAGGAAAGCTCGCACCCAACTGGGAAGGACCATACAGGGTCAAGGCCGTAATAGGAAAAGGAGCGTATAAACTCGAACGACTAGACGGCAGCGAAATACCAAGAACTTGGAACGCGGCCAACCTACGAAGATACTATACTTAAATAAGTCACTCTTTATTTTTTCTTTTAATCACCCTTTATTTCCCTTTATTTTTTATTGTTCATTGTCTTTTAGAACCTCGGGTACTCTTTCCCTCACGAAGGGTTTTAACGAGGCCCAACTATTCAAATAAAATTCTTTACAAGTTATTTTCACTTCATCCCCATTACAAGTCACTACTGTTTCTTAAAACACCAAACGAAGACACGGCCATCGCTGGAGGACTGATCACCCTCCAGGCCGAACACACGGGTACCCAAAAAACCGACCAAACAAACGGTTATGATAAACGAAACACCTAAGGCCCGAACGGCTAAACAAAACATCCAAAAAACGGATCATACGAAGACCCAAAAAACGGTCATAAATTTCACACAAAACAAAGTTACGGCTCTCAAGCCACTAGAAACAAATCTACACATAGTTCAAAACTAAATACAAAACAACTATTCAAATATCAACAATCCGCCCATCACGGATGGTCTTGAATGCTCCCGTCATAGACACATCCACACCAGGGGCCAACACCTGAAATTGCGCCTTCATCGTCTCCTCGGTTGCAGCAACGGCCTCCCCAGCATCAGCCAACAAAGCCGCTTTCTCCTTCTTCAAGGCTTCGACCTCAGCCTTCAGAGTTTCTGACTCGGCGAGAAGCAAGGCAGCTTGAGAACTCGCATCCGAGGAACGTTTCCGCTCTTCAGCCAGTTGAGAAAGAAGCGAAGTCTCAACACCGGCAAGGCGGAGTATCTCCGCCCCGGAATCCTCCGACGACTTCTCCGCCTTCTCCTTCGCAGTCTTCGCAGCCTCAAGCTCTTCCTTCAACTTGCTCACATCGGTTTGGGCCTGCCGAAGCTTCTTTTCCAACAAACCCACTTGAGCCATCACAGGCTCGGCCTTCCGAACAACCGCGGCAGAACGAAGAAGAGCACGATAAACCGACTCAGCCTGAAACGAGACGTCACAACCATCAAAAAATGACTCCGTTCCAGGCATTAAGTGCTGATCAATGAAACCCGTGGCATCAAAACGCCGATCCATCACACTAGGGACCAAGCCCTCCTCTTCAAAAGTTTCACTACCCGGCTCCTCCGGCCTACTTCTCTTCCGAGAAGCCTCGGTAGAAGCCAGTACAACGACTTCCGGCGATCCGGGAGGAGCTTCAACGCCAGTGTGCACCCCCGAAGAAACCACCTCTTGAGGAACAGCCTGAGAATCTGCGGCTGGAGTCGGAGCCGAAGAAGGAGACGACGACCCCTCCCCCCGACCCAACGCTGCCCTCAACCTCGCCAAAGTAGTCAGCCCTCCAGCCATCTCAACTAAAAAAGAAACAAGAAAGGAGTTATTACAAAAAAAAAAAAAAAGAAAGAAGAAGAAGAAGGAAGCAAAACACACCAATATATGTCCGACACGCCTCAGGATCCCCCATAACGTCTCGAGGACTTAACGGGCGTTCACCAAACAAATGCCACAAAACTTTGGCAATATCCTTATCCTCCCGAGACAAATCATCGTATGAGATCTTAGTTAAAACCGACGGCCCGGCACCAAAATTCCAATAGGTCGGAAACCGGCGCTCGCCCTCCAAAGTAAGCCAAAACGGGTGGTGCCCCCGAACGGGGCGCACCTTAAAGTACTCCCATTTAAATCCATGAAACGAATCTTCAAACAACCCGAAGATCCGGCGATGGGGCTGAGCACGAAACGACATATATCCTTTCTTGTGCTTCCCCTCCTTAGTCGGAAGAGTGCACAAGAAAAGAAAGAGGAAAACGGGAACCGAGGCCGGGAGCTCAAGGTACTGGCACACCAACTCAAAACACCGAACAGCCGCCCAGCTGTTCGGATGAAGCTGAGACGGTGCCACGGAACACCGGCTAAGCAAACCCTGAACAAAAGGCGAGAACGGGAACCGCACACCGAGCCGAGTAAACATGGACTCATAAACCCACATCCAGTCCGGCACGGTGGGTGAACGGAGGTTCAAGTAGCAAACGCGCTCGTCGGCATCAGGAAGGACGAGCTCGTATCGCCCCTCCTCTTCACCACCGCCACAAATCGCCCCCCGATCGCGGAGCCGTTGGAGATCATCCTCCGTCATCCGCGACGGAACGCCCCATACATCACTGGTCACCCAACCGTAGCGATTGGGGACGCCCCTGGAAGGGGCTACCGGGGCACCCACACTCTCATTTCGCCGACGCTGCATACCTAAAACAAGGGAGGAGCACCACCATCAGCCTACCAACTCCGCACAATATCAAAAAACAAAAACCTAAACACCACTACAAAGCAAAGCAGAAAATGGCGGTGCTCAGCCCCTTCCCCAAACTCAAAACGCCAAACACAGCAAAACGCAACAGGCGCAGCAGGCACGGAAAGGTCACGTCAAAGACCAAAATGCGGTCAGGACAGATCCTTTACCGAACGAAATCGAGAAACCGACCTCGTCACCAAACGAACACTCGAAGACACGATGAGAGAACATCTCAAACTCTCAGCGAGAAACCGACCTCACTCGCTCTCCCGCTGCGGGGGCAACTGTTACGGATCCGGCCCACGGACCCCGGACCCATGACCAAAACCCGAACCCGGCTTACCGGGTCAACCCATCCCGACTTTCTAGAAGGCACCGAATCGGCCCTCTAGATCCTCTAACTAACTTTCGAATTCAAACATCTCCCTTATCTTAAGCAAATAAGATAAGATAAGATTATCACCATCACCTATAAATAGAGGACCCAGGTCCCTCCAGGTATTCATTCATTCCACACACCTTATACCTCTTAGATCTATTCTGACTTGAGCGTCGGAGTGTCTTTGCAGGTACCCCCCCGCTCCATCAGGGCCGTCCTACATCCGATCCGACCCGCAGGTTCCCGATCCTCCTCTCAACCCGTATCAGAAGCATTCTGTACATTGGCGCCGTCTGTGGGGACCTGCAACAATCGGACCGGATGGAGGGCATCCTGGAGGATAACCCATCAAGCCAGGACGACTCCCAACCGCGTCGTCCGATCTCAGAACACCATGAAGCCACAAACCAAGCAAAAATAGCAAGCACCATCCACCACGCAAACGAGGACGTCACGACGGACCCACAACATCCCGAGAAAGCCAGGGACAAAGCGGCACAAATCATCCAGGATCTCTGTCTCCGAGTCCAAGAACTTGAAGGCAAGCTAAGCGACCGGGAAAAACATAATAACGAGCATGGAAGCCAGGCAACTTCCAGGTCAAGATCCCACCACGGAAGGTCGCCAATCCGGCAGCACAATAGGAGAGATGGTCGCAGCACCTCACGCAACCGCCGACGCGAGAAGTCGCCCGAACGACGATACGACAAGAAACACCATCGCAGCGATTCTCGGGATGTAAACCGTCAGCATGATTCAGACGAAGACCGGAGATACCGAAGCACCAAACGCACGAGAAGCGACCATACTATAATGGGAGCTACGCCCTTCACGGAAGGAATCTTAAGAGCAAAACTCCCCAAAGGTTTCGACAAACCCACCGACATGAAGTACGACGGAACCAAAGACCCTCAAGAGCACCTAACGGCCTTTGAGGCCAGAATGAACTTAGAAGGAGCATCCGACGCAGTCCGATGCAGAGCCTTCCCAGTAACCCTGGCCGGGCCAGCGATCAAATGGTTCAACGCCCTCCCAAACGGATCCATAACTAGCTTCCACGACATCACAAGAAAATTCATGGCCCAGTTCACAACCCGAATCACCAAAGCCAAACACCCTATCAGCCTGTTAGGGGTCACACAAAGGCAAGAAGAATCCACAAGAAAATACCTCGACCGCTTCAACGACGAATGCCTAACGGTCGACGGACTCACGGACTCCGTTGCCAGCCTCTGCCTAACTAACGGACTCATGAATGAAGACTTTCGCAAACATCTCACCACCAAACCAGTGTGGACCATGCACGAAATCCAGAACGTCGCCAAAGATTACATCAACGACGAGGAAGTCAGCCAGGTCGTCGCCGCCAACAAACGGCAGCACGCCGCCACCCAACACGGCAACCCGACTCCCCGTCATAATGCACCACCCAAAGAGAACCAACGAGACCACCTTAAACCGACCCACAGACCACCAAGAATAGGAAAATTTTCCAACTACACTCCCCTAACAACATCAATTACTGAGGTATACCACCAAATAGCAGACCGAGGCATCATCCCCAGAGCCCGACCACTCAAGGAAAGGACAGGAGGAAACAAAACCCTCTACTGCGACTATCACCGCGGATACGGCCACAAAACACAAGATTGTTACGATCTCAAAGACGCTCTTGAGCAAGCTATACGAGACGGCAAACTCCCCGAGTTCGTCAAAATCATCAGAGAACCAAGGCGCGCCGACAGAGACAAATCACCAGAAAGAGAAGGACGCAACCCAAGAACCCAAAAACCACCCAGGGAAAACACCGAAGAAGATCCGACCATCATAGTGAACGTCATCACGGGCAAAGACGTACCAAATAAATCAAAACTAACAATGAAAAAAGACCTCAAGATAATGGCCGTCAAAAACCACGACCCAGTAACCATTGCCGACAGCACGATAACCTTCTTACCCGAGGACTGCCAGCACGGCACCTCGGCAGGAGATGCCCCCTTCGTCATATCAGCCCGAATCGGAACAGGACTAGTAAGAAGAATACTCGTGGACACGGGTGCCGACTCCAATATCCTCTTCCGAGGAGCCTTCGACAAACTCGGGCTCCGCAACGACAACCTCCAAACGCATCGCCACGGCGTCACGGGCCTCGGAGATAACTTCCTCAAACCAGACGGCTCGGTCACCCTCCCCATCACCATAGGAACAAGCAATCAGAGAAAGACGATCCTATCCGAATTCGTCGTCCTAAAAGACTCCACAGCCTATAACGTCATTCTCGGGAGAAAAACAATTAACGACTTCTCGGCAGTCATCTTCACCAAATACCTCCTCATGAAATTCAAAGCCGATGACGGCACCATCGGAACCATTCACGGAGACCGAGAAGTTGCAGCCGAATGCGACAACAATAGCTTAGCTCTAAGGAAAAAATACCGGGACGCGGCCGGAATATTCCTTGCCGACCTAGACGCACGGCTTGACGGCCAACCTAGACCGGAACCAGAAGGGGACATGGAAAAACTACAAATAGGGCCAACCAAAGATGAATACACGTTCATCAATAGAAACCTCCCACACGACCTCAAAGAAGAACTCTCTCAACTTTTGAAACAAAACAGAGACCTATTCGCATTCACACCAGCCGACATGCCGGGAATAAGTCCCGATCTAATGTCTCACCATCTGGCAGTAGACCCCCTAGCCAAACCCGTGGCGCAAAGAAGACGGAAAATGTCACCAGACCGAGCCGCCGAGGTCCAAAAACAAGTAAAAGCCCTGCTCGAAGCCAACTTCATCCGAGAACTCCCTTACACGACCTGGCTAGCCAACGTCGTACTAGTTAAAAAGACTAACGGGAAGTGGCGAATGTGCGTTGATTACACAGATCTCAACAAAGCATGTCCGAAAGACGCCTTCCCCCTACCAAACATCGACGGACTAGTAGATGCAGCATCCGGACACCGGTACCTCAGCTTCATGGACGCATACTCCGGCTACAACCAGATCCCGATGCACCGACCAGACGAAGAAAAAACAGCATTCATCACCCCAGACGGAACCTACTGCTATAAAGTAATGCCCTTCGGCCTGAAAAACGCCGGAGCCACCTATCAGCGACTCGTAAACAAGATATTTCGCAACCTAACCGGGAACAAAATAGAAGTCTACATCGATGATATGCTCGCCAAAACGGAATCCGGGGAGCAACTAACCGACGATCTAACGGTCATAATGAACACCTTGCGAAAGCACCAAATGCGACTCAACCCAACAAAGTGCGCTTTCGGAATGGAAGCAGGAAAATTCCTCGGATTCATGATCACACAACGCGGAGTTGAGGCAAACCCGGAAAAATGCCGTGCCGTCCTGGAGATGACAAGTCCCAAGAACCTCAAAGATATCCAAAAGCTCACCGGCCGACTAACCGCACTATCCCGGTTCCTCGGAGCCTCAGCACAAAAGGCAATTCCTTTTTTCAAACTTATGAAAAAAGGGATTCCGTTCAAATGGGAGAAAGAATGCGAAGAAGCTTTCCAACACTTCAAAAAGGTCCTAACAGAACCTCCAATCCTTGCAAAACCTCAAACAGGGGAAACACTATACTTGTACCTCTCCATAACGAAAGAAACAATCGCAGCAGCACTCGTCCGGGAAAACGAGAAAAAGGAACAAAAACCCATATACTTCATAAGCAAGGTGCTACAAGACACGGAAGCCCGTTATTCACGACTAGAAAAACTGGCTTTCGCACTCCTCTCGGCATCCCGACGACTACGACAATACTTCCAGGCCCACCCCATAACGGTCCGAACCGACCAAACAGTCAAACAAGTATTACAAAAACCCGACCTAGCAGGAAGAATGCTAGCATGGTCCATCGAGCTATCCCAATTCCAGATCAGGTTCGAGCCCCGAAACGCCATCAAAGCACAAGCCTTGGCCGACTTCATCGCCGAAATGACTCCGACGAAGCTGACACCCGAACCATGGAAACTGCACGTCGATGGCTCATCAAACTCCACTCACGGAGGCGCCGGAATCATACTCGAAAACCAAAATGGGATCACAATTGAACAATCAATAAGATACGACTTTCCAGTATCAAACAACCAAGCAGAATACGAAGCCCTTTTGGCAGGCCTAAACCTAGCTCGGGAAGTCGGCGCCAAGATACTCGAGGTTAACACCGATTCCCAGGTGGTATGCTCCCAAATCAACGGGAGCTACCAAACCCGGGACCCCCTGCTCCAACAATACCTTAAAAAAGTAAGTGAAACAAAAGAAGGATTCGAAAACGTCTCCATACATCACGTCCCCAGGGAACGAAACGCCAGGGCGGATCTACTTTCCAAACTAGCCAGCACGAAGTCAGGACACGGCAACAGATCGCTAATCCAGGAGGTCGTTAAGTCGCCTTCCGTATCAACGGAAATCAACGCACACCTAACATCCTCAAATCGGGAATCTTGGACATACCCGATCTTGCAATATCTCCGCGACGGAATCCTACCACCAGACCCGAAAGAAGAGAGGAAGATAAAAAGAGAAGCCGCTAACTACACCATCATAGCAGGACAGCTATACAAACGCGGATTCTCGCAACCCCTACTCAAATGTGTAGAATCCGAGGACACGGAATATATACTCCGCGAAATCCACGAAGGCTGCTGCGGTCACCACATCGGAGGAAAAATGCTAGCCCAAAAAATCATCAGGGCCGGCTACTTCTGGCCCACAATCATTCGAGATTCCATACAACTCACAAAAAGCTGCGACAAATGCCAAAAGCATGCCAATATCCACCAAGCCGCCCCACACCAACTCAGCGTTATATCGGCTGAACGGCCATTCGGCAGTTGGGGGATCGACCTCGTCGGGCCCTTCCCCACGGCACCCGGCCAACTTAGATATCTCATCGTCGCCATAGACTACTACACCAAATGGATTGAAGCCGAACCCCTGGCCTCCATCACGGCAACCCAATGCCGGAAATTCGTCTGGCGACAGATCATTACTCGGTTCGGAATTCCCGAAGTCATCATCTCCGACAACGGAACCCAATTCACAGACAAAAAATTCAGAGAACTCTTAGAAGGATTGCACGTATCCCATCGCTTCAGCTCGGTAGAACATCCCCAAACAAACGGACAGGTGGAATCCGCCAACAAAATTATCGTCAAAGGACTTAAAAAACGACTTGACGAAGCCAAGGGATTGTGGGCAGACGAGTTGGGATCAGTCCTATGGTCATACCGAACAACACCCCAAACAAGCACGGGAGAAACGCCCTTCCGACTCACATACGGCGTAGAAGCTGTCATCCCAGTAGAAATCGGAGACCCCAGCCCCAGAAAAACGGTTGGAGGTAACGACGAAGAAGCAGAACGAGACCTCATAGACGAGGCAAGAAGCATAGCCCACGTCAAAGAATTAGCACTCAAACAAAGGATCAGCCTAAGGTATAATCACGGCGTCATCCGACGAGAATTCGCGGACAACGACCTCGTCCTACGACGAAACAACATCGGCCTCCCGACCCCAGGAGAAGGAAAGCTCGCACCCAACTGGGAAGGACCATACAGGGTCAAGGCCGTAATAGGAAAAGGAGCGTATAAACTCGAACGACTAGACGGCAGCGAAATACCAAGAACTTGGAACGCGGCCAACCTACGAAGATACTATACTTAAATAAGTCACTCTTTATTTTTTCTTTTAATCACCCTTTATTTCCCTTTATTTTTTATTGTTCATTGTCTTTTAGAACCTCGGGTACTCTTTCCCTCACGAAGGGTTTTAACGAGGCCCAACTATTCAAATAAAATTCTTTACAAGTTATTTTCACTTCATCCCCATTACAAGTCACTACTGTTTCTTAAAACACCAAACGAAGACACGGCCATCGCTGGAGGACTGATCACCCTCCAGGCCGAACACACGGGTACCCAAAAAACCGACCAAACAAACGGTTATGATAAACGAAACACCTAAGGCCCGAACGGCTAAACAAAACATCCAAAAAACGGATCATACGAAGACCTAAAAAACGGTCATAAATTTCACACAAAACAAAGTTACGGCTCTCAAGCCACTAGAAACAAATCTACACATAGTTCAAAACTAAATACAAAACAACTATTCAAATATCAACAATCCGCCCATCACGGACGGTCTTGAATGCTCCCGTCATAGACACATCCACACCAGGGGCCAACACCTGAAATTGCGCCTTCATCGTCTCCTCGGTTGCAGCAACGGCCTCCCCAGCATCAGCCAACAAAGCCGCTTTCTCCTTCTTCAAGGCTTCGACCTCAGCCTTCAGAGTTTCCGACTCGGCGAGAAGCAAGGCAGCTTGAGAACTCGCATCCGAGGAACGTTTCCGCTCTTCAGCCAGTTGAGAAAGAAGCGAAGTCTCAACACCGGCAAGGCGGAGTATCTCCGCCCCGGAATCCTCCGACGACTTCTCCGCCTTCTCCTTCGCAGTCTTCGCAGCCTCAAGCTCTTCCTTCAACTTGCTCACATCGGTTTGGGCCTGCCGAAGCTTCTTTTCCAACAAACCCACTTGAGCCATCACAGGCTCGGCCTTCCGAACAACCACGGCAGAACGAAGAAGAGCACGATAAACCGACTCAGCCTGAAACGAGACGTCACAACCATCAAAAAATGACTCCGTTCCAGGCATTAAGTGCTGATCAATGAAACCCGTGGCATCAAAACGCCGATCCATCACACTAGGGACCAAGCCCTCCTCTTCAAAAGTTTCACTACCCGGCTCCTCCGGCCTACTTCTCTTCCGAGAAGCCTCGGTAGAAGCCAGTACAACGACTTCCGGCGATCCGGGAGGAGCTTCAACGCCAGTGTGCACCCCCGAAGAAACCACCTCTTGAGGAACAGCCTGAGAATCTGCGGCTGGAGTCGGAGCCGAAGAAGGAGACGACGACCCCTCCCCCCGACCCAACGCTGCCCTCAACCTCGCCAAAGTAGTCAGCCCTCCAGCCATCTCAACTAAAAAAGAAACAAGAAAGGAGTTATTACAAAAAAAAAAAAAAGAAAGAAGAAGAAGAAGGAAGCAAAACACACCAATATATGTCCGACACGCCTCAGGATCCCCCATAACGTCTCGAGGACTTAACGGGCGTTCACCAAACAAATGCCACAAAACTTTGGCAATATCCTTATCCTCCCGAGACAAATCATCGTATGAGATCTTAGTTAAAACCGACGGCCCGGCACCAAAATTCCAATAGGTCGGAAACCGGCGCTCGCCCTCCAAAGTAAGCCAAAACGGGTGGTGCCCCCGAACGGGGCGCACCTTAAAGTACTCCCATTTAAATCCATGAAACGAATCTTCAAACAACCTGAAGATCCGGCGATGGGGCTGAGCACGAAACGACATATATCCTTTCTTGTGCTTCCCCTCCTTAGTCGGAAGAGTGCACAAGAAAAGAAAGAGGAAAACGGGAACCGAGGCCGGGAGCTCAAGGTACTGGCACACCAACTCAAAACACCGAACAGCCGCCCAGCTGTTCGGATGAAGCTGAGACGGTGCCACGGAACACCGGCTAAGCAAACCCTGAACAAAAGGCGAGAACGGGAACCGCACACCGAGCCGAGTAAACATGGACTCATAAACCCACATCCAGTCCGGCACGGTGGGTGAACGGAGGTTCAAGTAGCAAACGCGCTCGTCGGCATCAGGAAGGACGAGCTCGTATCGCCCCTCCTCTTCACCACCGCCACAAATCGCCCCCCGATCGCGGAGCCGTTGGAGATCATCCTCCGTCATCCGCGACGGAACGCCCCATACATCACTGGTCACCCAACCGTAGCGATTGGGGACGCCCCTGGAAGGGGCTACCGGGGCACCCACACTCTCATTTCGCCGACGCTGCATACCTAAAACAAGGGAGGAGCACCACCATCAGCCTACCAACTCCGCACAATATCAAAAAACAAAAACCTAAACACCACTACAAAGCAAAGCAGAAAATGGCGGTGCTCAGCCCCTTCCCCAAACTCAAAACGCCAAACACAGCAAAACGCAACAGGCGCAGCAGGCACGGAAAGGTCACGTCAAAGACCAAAATGCGGTCAGGACAGATCCTTTACCGAACGAAATCGAGAAACCGACCTCGTCACCAAACGAACACTCGAAGACACGATGAGAGAACATCTCAAACTCTCAGCGAGAAACCGACCTCACTCGCTCTCCCGCTGCGGGGGCAACTGTTACGGATCCGGCCCACGGACCCCGGACCCATGACCAAAACCCGAACCCGGCTTACCGGGTCAACCCATCCCGACTTTCTAGAAGGCACCGAATCGGCCCTCTAGATCCTCTAACTAACTTTCGAATTCAAACATCTCCCTTATCTTAAGCAAATAAGATAAGATAAGATTATCACCATCACCTATAAATAGAGGACCCAGGTCCCTCCAGGTATTCATTCATTCCACACACCTTATACCTCTTAGATCTATTCTGACTTGAGCGTCGGAGTGTCTTTGCAGGTACCCCCCCGCTCCATCAGGGCCGTCCTACATCCGATCCGACCCGCAGGTTCCCGATCCTCCTCTCAACCCGTATCAGAAGCATTCTGTACAAATAGTATTAATATTTTTTATATTTATAATTAATTTAATTTTCTTCAAATAATTTAAAAATATAAATTGTTAAATTTAAATTTTAAATAGATATAATTTAAATTAACAATATAATTTAATTTAATAAAAATAAATAGACTTATATTATTGTATTAATATAATTAATTATATTTATTTGATTAAAAAAATTAACAATTTAAAATTATTAATTTTAAATTAAGAAAAATATGGTTTATTTAAAATAATAAGAGTATATTTATTTAAAATTTAAATTTAAAATTTTAAGATGTTTATGGTGAGAAGAAAACAAGATAACCTTTAGTAGGAGCGAAAGGACATGGATATGAAGAAAGAAGCTCTTGCCATCTCCTAAGGTCCCCTTTCACTCCCAACCTCTTATCCCTACAAAGATGTTCACACTTTTCATTCTCCTTCTCACTCACCGCCATAACCATAACATACACAAACACCATCATGTCTTCCTTCTCTGTTCGCTTTCTCACCCCACCACCATGCTCCCCCTCCTCCCTCTCTTGCCGCCCGAAGACACCAACATGCCTCTCAGCCACCACTCCCACGGCGGCTCCGGCCACGTCTCCTCCTCCTCCTCCTTCGGAGGTGGACGCCTCCAGGTTGGAGCCTAGAGTGGAGCAAAGAGACGGTTACTGGGTTCTGAAAGAAGAGTACAGGGGAGGCATCAACCCTCAGGAGAAGGTGAAGCTTGAATCGGACCCAATGAAGCTTTTCATGGAGAATGGTATTGAACAACTTTCTAAGATGTCTCTTGAGGAGATTGAGAGATCTAAGCTTACCAAAGATGATATTGATGTTAGGCTCAAATGGCTTGGACTTTTCCATAGGAGAAAGCATCAATGTAAGTCTAACTATATATATGCGTATATTTCTCATCATCAACCTTTATTTCTTAATTTTTCTTCCAACAATTGATTTTTCTTCTTTCGTAATATGTTTTGGTTTAGTTGTCTAATCATATAATCTTGAAAAAGACTAGTTTGAAGAGAGCACATTCATTTAGTTAGGTTCTTTGTTTTTAACTGTTGATTGTGGTGTTTGTATAATCTTTGTATCATCGTGCTTCTTTTTCTTTTGTTTTGAACTAACAATATGTCTTATGAAAATGATAGATAAATCTAAAACTGTTATATTCTTTAATTTATTCATGTTTTACATCTTCATGCCAACATTTTCACATGATCACATCTTTGTGTATATAGTAACCACGTGTAAGTAAAATCACAAATATAGTAAGTATAATTCTTCTCATCATCATTTAGGTTACAAACTATAATAAATAAGGTGAGATGTTTCTATTTGAAGATGATGATTGAAAATTGAAATTGTTATATTATTTGATTAAATTTTTTAATTATACGTTTTCATATTTTCCCGTGACACGATCATATCTCTGTATAAAGAGAAAATATAGGAAACCAATTTTTAGTTAGTTAAGATTACTAGATTAGTTAATCATAATTTAAGATTGATTATTTAAAATCTAAAATTTGATATAAACAAAATACTTTTAAAAAAGTTAGCTGATATCAGCCGAATAAAGTTTGTTACCTAATATTACACAAATTATATGTTGGATTGGTGAAATTCAGATGGAAGGTTCATGATGAGGCTGAAGCTTCCAAACGGAATAACAACAAGCGCGCAGACGCGGTACTTAGCAAGCGTGATAAAGAAGTATGGAAAAGATGGTTGTGCCGACGTGACGACAAGGCAGAACTGGCAAATCAGAGGAGTGGTGCTGTCTGACGTGCCGGAAATCTTGAAAGGTCTGGCAGAGGTTGGTTTGACAAGTTTGCAGAGTGGGATGGACAATGTGAGGAACCCTGTTGGTAACCCTCTTGCTGGCATTGACCCTCGTGAGATTGCTGATACAAGACCTTACACCAACTTGTTGTCACAATTTATTACCAATAATTTTCTTGGCAATCCTGCTGTCTCTAACTTGTAAGTACCAACTATACTAACAAATATTTCACACTTAATGTACTCATTTTGTTCTATTATTAGATTTGTTGAGTTTAGTTTTATACTCTGTTTAATGATAGGGAAGTGAAATTCAACTTGCTATATGAAAAAGGTATGTTCTATGGTGCTTACAAATTACACATATCTTAACTTCATAAAAAAGTGAGTCTCACATTCAGACAATTCACACACAAAATTTGTAGGCATCCTAGAATTTACCCTATAAAAAAATAACTATACAGTGTTAGATATATCTTTCATGTACTTTTATGACTACAAGATATTATAACCCAAGAAAAACTTACTTGATAGTGCATGTTAAATATAATCAAATTATAAAGTATTAAGTACAGATATTATAGATTAACATGAGGTTATATGAATATCATAAAACCATATCATGTGTATTATCTCACTGTTTATTCAAAAATGCATGGGAAACAATAGAAAATAAGTCTAAAGCACCTAATTTGATCATTGCTTTAGTAGTTGTTTTGATAATTTAAATTTGTGACCTTGAAGTCAATGGATACAACTCAACCGTGACTCTAAGGTACCTCTTCTAGGTCCACTGTTAAATGAATAGTAAAAAATTTACGCAACATAAAAGTTATATAAAAATTTAACATAACAAAAATTAATCATGATTTTGCCAAAATTGTATTATATATTTATGTAAGAATATAATACTTTGTTTGGTAGATATTAGGCACTACTATTTACTAACAAGTAACAACATAGTGGCAGAGTGTTAATGCGTGTAAATGCAGGCCAAGGAAGTGGAATGTGTGCGTGGTAGGGTCTCATGAACTGTATGAGCATCCACACATAAATGATTTGGCTTACATGCCTGCCAACAAGGATGGCCGTTTTGGATTCAACCTATTGGTTGGTGGTTTCTTCAGTGCTAAGAGATGCGCAGAGGCAGTTCCACTTGATGCATGGGTCTCAGCTGATGATGTTATCCCACTTTGCAAGGCTGTTCTTGAGGCCTTTAGGGATCTTGGCTTCAGAGGCAACCGACAGAAAACTAGGATGATGTGGTTAATTGATGAACTCGTAAGTTTCCCTTTTTATACTTTCATCTAATGTTTTTGTTTTGGTTTTGCCACTTCTTGCTTTCTTATTGTTTTGGTTTCATAAAATACATTGTTAAGAATTTAATTTTAATATACTGTTACTAAAAATAATTATCTTTTACATTGACTGGATAAATAGTTATCTAAAAGAATGAATATGATTAAATGATTCTGTAAAATTACAGTATTAGTTTATCAAAATTAAACTCATAAACAAATGTGATTGTAATTTGAAATATATTTTCTCTGGGTGTGAATGCTGGAATCAACATGACAGGTTATCCAAGTATAACATATATATCCTCTGTTTTTGAATGCAACTTCTTGTCTAGTTCTTATGCAGGGGATAGGAGTAGGACAATACAATAATAAACTCATGCAATTCACTTCTTGCCTTATGTCAAAGTCAAACAAGTACATTGTGGGATGATTTAATTACAACAACAACAACAACAACAAAGCCTTGTCCCACTAAGTGGGGTCGGCTACATGAATCAAACGACGCCATTGTGCTCTGTCATGTATCATGTCTACAGAGAGACCGTTTACATGTAGATCTCGTTTGACCACCTCACGGATGGTCTTCTTAGGTCTTCCTCTGCCTTTCGCTCTTTGTCCATCTTCCATCTCATCCACCCTCCTGACTGGATGTTCTATCGGTCTTCTTCCCACATGTCCAAACCACCTGAGACGCGATTCAACCATCTTTTCCACAATGGGTGCTACTCCAACTCTCTCCCTTATATCTTCATTCCTTATTTTATCCAATCGCGTATGACCACTCATCCATCTCAACATCTTCATCTCTGCCACACTCAGCTTATGTTCGTACTCCCCTTTAGCCGCCCAACACTCCGTACCATACAGCATAGCCGGTCTTATAGCGGTGCGATAGAATTTACCTTTAAGTTTTAAAGGCACTTTTTTGTCGCATATAAAACCAGATGCACTCCGCCATTTTGACCAACCTGCTTGGATCCTATGATTTACATCCTGTTCAATCTCTCCATTATCCTGTATGATGCACCCAAGATACTTAAAACTTTTAACTTTTCGTAGGATGTTTTCTCCAATCTTCACCTCTATATTGGAGTTTTCCCTTCTCAGACTGAATTTACATTCCATATATTCCGTCTTGTTACGGCTTATGCGCAGACCATACACTTCTAGAGCTTCTCTCCATAACTCCAACTTCTTATTTAGGTCTTCCCTTGACTCTCCCATAAGGACGATATCATCGGCAAAAAGCATGCACCATGGCACAGGCTCTTGGATGTGCTCTGTGAGTACTTCCAAGACTAATGTGAAAAGGTATGGACTTAAGGATGATCCCTGGTGTAATCCTATACCAATAGGGAATTCCTCTGTCACACCACCTTGAGTCTTCACACTAGTTGTGGCCCCATCATACATGTCTTTGATTGCCCGAATATATGCGATCCTTACTCTCCTCTTTTCTAAAACCTTCCATAAGACCTCCCTTGGTACCCTATCATACGCTTTTTCCAAATCAATAAACACCATGTGCAGATCCCTTTTATTACTACGATACCTCTCCATCATCCTTCTTAATAGGTATATCGCTTCAGTGGTAGATCTGCCTGGCATAAATCCAAATTGGTTCTCTGTTACTTGTGTCTCTTTTCTCAACCTCCGTTCTATCACCCTTTCCCATAACTTCATAGTATGACTCATAAGCTTAATCCCTCTATAGTTTCCGCAACTTTGTATATCCCCCTTATTCTTGTAGATAGGTACCAAGGTGCTCTTTCTCCACTCATCAGGCATCTTCTTTGACCTTAAAATCTCATTAAAAAGCTTGGTTAACCAGTTGATGCCTTTTCCTCCAAGACCCTTCCAAACCTCAATCGGGATATTATCAGGTCCTACTGCCCTGCCATTTTTCATCTGCTTTAGAGCCTCTTTTACCTCGAAGTCTCGAATCCTTCGATAGTAGTCAAAGTTTTGATCTTCTTCCCTTGTGCATAATCGACCAAGGCTCGGAAGAGTCTTCTGTCCCTCATTAAATAACTCGTAGAAGTAGCTCTTCCACCTTTCATTAATCTTCTCCTCTTGAGCCAACACCTCTCCATCCTTATCCTTTATGCACTTAACCTGATCCAAATCTCTCGTTCTTCTTTCCTGACTCTTTGCGATTCTATATATACATTTTTCTCCTTCTTTCATGCCCAAAGACTGGTAGAGACCCTCATATGCTCTTGTCCTTGCTTCACTTACAGCCACTTTTGTCTCTTTCTTAGCCGCCTTATATTTTTCCCAGTTATCTGCATTGCGGCATAAAGACCACTCTTTAAAGCATTTCCTTTTTATCTTTATCTTTTCTTGTATACTTGCATTCCACCACCAGGACTCCTTGTCTCTTGGTCCTATTCCTTTAGATTCACCAAAACTTTCTTTTGCTGTTCTTCTAATAACTTCTGCCATCTCCCTCCACATCTCTTCCGCGCTTCCATTCCCATCCCACTTTGCCTCTTCTCCTACCCGTCTTAGGAAGCTTCTTTGTTCCTCACCTTTCATCCGCCACCACCTCGTCCTTGGGTTCTTCGTATGATGTCTTTTCCTCAACTTTTGCTCAACGCGAAAATCCATGATGAGCACCCTATGTTGTGTTGTCAAACTCTCTCCCGGGATAATTTTACAGTTAATGCAAAATTTCCGGTCGACTCTCCTCAACAAGAAGAAGTCGATTTGAGAGCTTGTCATGCCACTCTTATAGGTTATAAGATGTTCGTCTCTCTTTTTAAAATATGTATTTGCGATGAGAAGATCAAAAGTTGAGGAAAAGTCCAAAATAGTTTTACCTTCGGCATTGATCACCCCGAAACCATGGCCTCCGTGAATACTCCCATATCCAGTCACTTCTCTCCCAACATGGCCATTTAAATCTCCTCCTAAGAAAATCTTATCTCCCAAAGGTATGCCTTGAACCAAACTCTCTAGATCCTCCCAAAACCTTATCTTGTGTTGTTCGTCTGAACCCACTTGCGGTGCATAGGCGCTAATCACATGGAAAGCACCTCCCTCTACCACTAGTTTGATAGAGATGATCCGATCTCCCACCCTCTTGACATCCACTACGTCCTTCTTCCACTGCTTATCCACAATTATTCCAACCCCATTCCTATTTTTCACCTTTTCTGTATACCAAAGTTTGAAACCAGAAGTATCCAACTCCCTAGCCTTTGCACCAACCCATTTCGTTTCTTGTAGGCACATAATGTTAATCTTCCTCCTTGTCATGGTGTCCACCACCTCCATGGACTTTCCTGTTAGAGTGCCTATGTTCCATGTCCCAAATCTCAACCTTCTGTCGTTTCGACCTTTATCTTTTCCTTTGTGAACTAGCTTATTTACCCTCGTCCGTTCACGAAAACGCGAGAACCCTTGCTCATTTAACACTACATCCGGGCACCGATGCAGCGGCTCTTGCTTCGACACCGTACTCGAGCCATACGACGCGTTGCTTCCGGGCAACGACCTAGCTTTAGCGCAATAATGTCTTTGATTCATGTCATGGGGGTTCGGCTATATTTTTATGTTGGTTGCCGAAGACCTAACACAACCCTCCTCCTTTATCCGGGCTTGGGACCGGCTATGTACCGCAAGTGTAACATAGGCGGAGTTTGTGGGATGATTTAATTATGTCAAAATAATCTTAAACCTGCCAAAAGTAGAGTTAAACCCAAAATGGTCCTTGAGATTGGCGTTTTGCACTGAAATCGTCTCTGAGATTTCAATTGCACCAATTACGTCCCTGAGATTGAAAAAAATGCACTATAATAGTCCCTGACTCATTTTCCATTAACGATGTGATGACATGGCATGATGACGTGGACTGTAAGTGACACGTGTCACTTCATGATTTGGCCACGTATAATGGTAGGATGATGTGGTGAGCAGTGACATGTGGCATGCTGACGTGGATGGTTGTGCCACGTGTCACAATGTTATTTGGCCACGTGTTCGGTTGTGCCACGTGTCGCAACAGTATTCGTCCACGTGTCATCCATTATGCCATCGTTGTATATGCACCAAATTAGTCCCTCACTTTGCATTAAGTAACTCATTTTAGTCCCTGAAATTGAATGTCGTGCACCAAACTAGTCCCTTCATCAATTTTTTCTCTTTTTTTCTATAAATTCAAAATTCTCAATATTTTTGAATGCATTAATTTCAATTCTATTTTTTCACACGTTCTTCAAATAAAAGTGTTTTTATAAAATATTTTTTCTCTTGCGAATACCCTATTTGCCGACTTGGAGTTAACGTGAAGGCTTTTCAAGCACCTTCACTACCATCTTCAACCTTTTTCAGTACTTTTATAAAATATTTTTTTTTCTTGCGGATACCTCTAATAGCTGCCGTCTTGGAGTTGACGTGAAGGCATTTCAAGCTTTCCTCATTATCATCTCCGACCTCTTTCGTCTAGACTGCAGAGATCAAAAGTGGTAGTGAGGGTGGTTGAAGTGCCTTCAATCTAGCTCATTTATACATAACGAAAACATATATTTCATAAGAAAAAATATTTATTTTAATTATTAATTTCTTGTTAAAAACACATTTTTTTTATGAAAAAAATGTGTCTAATCAATCATATAATTATTTTTTTATAATAACATCCTTATATATTACAAAATTTACCAATATTAAATTATTAAAAAAAGTTATATAATTAAAACTAAAATCTTAAAATTTTTCATAAAAGCACTTGTATTTAAACGATATATGAAAAAATAGAATTGAAATTAGTTTATCCAAGATATTAAAATTTTAAATTTGAAAAAATGAGAAAAAATTGGTGAAGGGACTAGTTTGGTGCACGACATTCAATTTCAGGGACTAAAATGAGTCACTTAATGCAAAGTGAGGGACTAATTTGGTGCATATACAACGATGGCATAATGGATGACACGTGGACGAATACTGTTGCGACACGTGGCACAATTGGACACATGGTCAAATAACATTGTGACACGTGGCACAACTATCCACATCAGCATGCCACGTGTCACTGGTCACCACATCATCTTACCATTACACGTGGCCAAATCATGAAGTGACACGTGTCACTTACAGTCCACGTCATCATGCCATGTCATCACGTCGTTAATGAAAAATGGGTCAGGGACTACTATGGTGCATTTTTTTCAATCTCAGGGACGTAATTGGTGCAATTGGAATCTCAAGGACGATTTCAGTGCAAAACGCCAATCTCAGGGACCATTTTGGGGTTTAACTCGCCAAAAGTAGTAGTAGTAATAAACTCATGCAATTTGTTAAACTCATGCAAAAGTAGTAGTAGTAATAAACCTGCCAAAAAATTTAAGAGATTAATTGGTTTGCGAAAATATTTTCTATTTTTTTGTTTTTATTTTTAAAAAATAATTTTTATTTTCAATTTTTTGCATTTTAAAAAAATATTAGAAACATAGAAATAGCGTTTTTTACTTTGTGCTATTTTTTAAAAATATTTTTATTGAAAATATTTTAATTTAATCAATCATATTTTCATGTTTTATTTTTATCATAGAAAATAAGGATAAAAATGCCTAAATCAATCAACCTCGAATATATTTGTTTTCCATTTATTAAATAAAAAAAAATTAAAATCTTCTACTAATATCTAATAGTAAATTTATCATGTATCCATAAAACACGTGTCAACTAAACCCTTAAATCAATACTAACCTTTCCTTTTTCTACATTAAAAATATTAACTCCTTAACATTTTTCTTTTTTAATTAGCAAAAAAAAATGTAGAAACGTAATAAGTGTTAGTGTGGAACAAATTCTGTTATAACTGAAATAACAGAAACAGAGAAGGGTAACACGAGTAGTAGTTAGAGTTGGTCTATAAATAGACTTGTGATATCGGTTTCTGTCACTTAGTGTAATTGAGATCATTAGTTCAGTTTTTACTCTTCAAGTTTTTAGTTTTCTTTCTTTCTTTTCTTCTTAAAACATCTCTACGATCTTTCTAACTCAAGAATCAACTTCAAAGCTTTTTTGTTTTTTTTTTTTTAAGATTTCATCTCTAACCCTGATAATAAGAAATATGTTGTATTATAGTAGATTTAGAGTGTGTTCTAAGAAAATATAATTTTTCATTTTTAATATTTTACATAAATTTTAAATATTTAATAAAAAATAAGTGACTTTAAATATTTTCAAAGCATGGAATAAATATTTTAAGAGCCATTATTTTACATTGAAATAGATTCTAGATCTTATATAATAAAAAAAAAAAATAGCGTCAATACTAGTTACTGATATAAAAATATCTTTGTGTTAAAGGGTTTATTTAACTGTTCTTAAAATATCTGTAAGTAAGTTTTTACTAAACATCTTATTTGTGGTAGAAATAACACATCTCTTATTTGATTTACTTTTGAATGCATGCATGTTCTTATATTGTCATTCACATTGGCAAATTACGCAGGGAATTGAAGTATTTAGGGCAGAAGTTGAGAAAAGAATGCCAGAGAAGAAGCTAGAAAGAGCATCACAAGAAGATCTAATTGACAAACAATGGGAAAGAAGAGATTACTTAGGAGTTCATCCACAGAAGCAAGAAGACCTAAGCTACGTCGGAATCCACATTCCGGTTGGCAGAATTCAAGCCGATGAACTGAACGAGCTAGCCCGTATAGCTGACGAGTACGGCACCGGAGAACTCCGCCTCACGGTGGAGCAAAACATAATTATCCCAAACATCCAAAACTCGAAACTCGAAACCTTACTTAAGGAGCCTTTACTGAAGGAAAGGTTCTCTCCAGAACCTTCTATTCTCATGAAAACGTTAGTTGCATGCACCGGTAACCAGTTCTGTGGACAAGCCATTATCGAGACAAAAGCAAGGGCGTTGAAAGTAACTGACGAAGTTGAGAGACACCTGTCGGTTTCGAGGCCTGTGAGAATGCATTGGACTGGGTGCCCTAATACTTGTGGGCAGGTTCAGGTTGCTGATATTGGATTCATGGGGTGCATGACTAGGGATGAAAATGGTAAGGCCGTTGAAGGGGTTGATATCTACTTAGGAGGGAAGATTGGAAGTGATTCTCATTTGGGTGAGGTTTATAAGAAGGGTGTCCCTTGTAAGGACCTAGTCCCCATAGTTGTGGACATTATGGTAAATAAATTTGGGGCTGTCCTAAGAAACAGGGAGGAAGGGGATGAATAAATTATATGACAAAGTGATGAGATGCTTGAAATAAAAGGGATGTCTCTTCTAGTATGATGTGAATGCATATATATATATATTTTTTTTTTTGGGATAGAATTTATTCTTTGCTGGTTTCTAAGTTAGAGGTTTACTTTTCTTGTAACTTACTTATCATGTAACATTAGCAAAATAAAGTTTGACCTTTCCAAAAGATCTAGGGTCATAACCAAAAAAAAAATATCTAGTCTCATTTTGGTTCATGCTCATGTAATATATCATCTTAATTGAATAAGTTTACTGGTAACTCTGTGTGAATGAAAAAATGTTTATTGAATGCACTAACCTTTTTTTATGATAATAAAAAAAAAATTACATATTAAAATTGGTTATTAAAATTAGCTACTATGTATCTATCTATTAGTAATACATTAAAATAGAATGTAAAATAGTCTTTAAATATACTGTTAACCTTTTAATTTTCTATCATTATGCCACGATAGATTAAATGATTAATTCACACAATTTAAATTAAATTACTTTTTAATCTTTTTAACTCTAATTGAAATACTTTTCAATTCTTTTACAGTTTTACTCTTTTTTTCTCATATCATTATTTATCAATCTTAAATTTTTAATATTAATTTTTAAATATAATTAAAAACAAAAACAAAAAATGGTTATTATTCCTATAATTTAGTATGTAATGAATTGACGTTATTGGCATTAATAAGAATAATCAAATGTTACTATAATCTTTCATATGTTTAATAATCTTTTATATGTTAATAAGAGCTCTAACGGCATGAATAATATCTGGTCTGGTGTAAATTATAACATACATTAAACTACTAATTGTAGATGTATATGAAATTTTTCTCATTTTTTGTTTATCTTTCTCATTTGTTTAGCAAGTAGAGTACTAACAGGTTTGGAATTATTCATACTAAACTTCTCTAAGACCTTCTCAATATATTTTTGTTGTGACAACCACATTTTCCCATTCTTCCTATCACGAGTGATACTCATGCCAAAAATTTTCTTTTCAAGACCCAAATCTTTCATAACAAAGGATCTGTTCAAGTCTTTCTTAAGACTTTCAATTATTTTAGTATCATGACCAATAATCAACATGTCATCAACATATAGTAAGAGAATTATAAAATCACAATCAAAGAATTTCTTAACATATATACAATGATCAGAAGAAGTCTTACTATACCCATGACCTTCCATGAAGGAATCAAACTTCGTGTTCAACTGCCTTGGCGCTTGCTTCACCCCATATAAGCTCTTCTTCAACTTGCATACAAGATGTTCCTTTCCTTTAACCCCAAAATCCTCTAGTTGCTCTATATAAATTTTTTCATCTATGTCACCGTGAAGGAATGCAATCTTCACATCAAGCTGCTCAATCTCTAAATTCAAGGTAGTTGCCAATCTAAGCACAACTCGAACAGAAGACATTTTTACAACTGGAGAGAAAATCTCCTCAAAATCAATACCTTTCTTTTACTCAAAACCTTTCACAACCAATCGAGATTTGTATTTTGGCCGTGAGACATTTCATCCGCTTTCAATTTGAACACCCATTTATTCTTGAATACTCTCTTACCCTTTGGTAGCATCACCAATTCAAACATATGATTCTCATGCAAGGATTTTATTTCTTCTTGCATGGCCTTCAACCAATCTTCCTTATGCTCATCAGACATAGCTTCCTGGTAGCTCTCTGGCTCCCCAGTCTCAGTGTTCATCACATACTTATGAGGAGAGTATTTTTTAGAAGGATGACGCTCTCTAGTAGATCTTCTCAATTCAGGCTCAACTGGTGGTTCAGGTGGGACTTTAACATCTGGTGAAACTTCTGCATCTGACACCTCAGGTCGAGGTGTAGGTTCATCATGTAAATCATCATCATCATTATCAACTTGTACATCTCTCCCATCAACAGGAGGTCTAGTGGAAGGACTAGGTTCATCATCAGCAGAACGTCTAACAGTTATTGTTGACTTATCCGTCTTCTCAAAATCTTCAATAGTTTGGTCTTCAAGAAAAATCACATTTCGGCTTCTAATTATTTTCTTGCTCACCGGATCCCATAATCTGTAACCAAAGTCTTCGTGACCATAACCCATGAAGATACACTGCTTTGACTTTCCATCAAGTTTGGACCTTTCATCTCTTGAAATGTGAACAAAAGCCCTACATCCGAACACTCGCAAGTGACTATAGGAGACATCTTTTCCTCTTCAAACTTTCTCTGGAACATCACCATTTAGTAGAACTGAAGGAGAAAGGTTGATGAAATCTATTGTTTCACCCTAAAAGGATTTAGGCAACTTTGCATGAGAGAGCATACACCTGACTTTATCATTGATAGTGCGATTCATTTTTTCTGTAACTTCATTATGTTAAGGAGTCTTAGGAACCATCTTCTCAAGCTTGATCACATGTCCTTTACAATACTCTTCAAACAGACCCCTGTATTCACCACCATTATCTGCTCTAACACATTTCAATTTTCTTCCTGTTTCTCTTTCAATACTTGCATGAAAGTGTTTGAAAATACCGAGCACATGGTCTTTAGATTTCAAAATAAAAGTCCACACTTTTCGAGAATAATCATCAATAAAAGTAACAAAATATGATACACCACCTAGTGTCTTAGCATCCATAATGCAAACATCAGTGTGAACTAAATCTAGAAAATGTGATCTCCTATGAAGTCCAGAATTATGAAATGATACTCTAGCATGCTTTCCAACAAAATAATGAGTATAAGTATTTAAAGTTGTACCTTTTACGGGAAGTGAGTGCTTCTTGGCTAAGACACTTAGTCCTTTCTCGCTCAAGTGACCAAGACGTATATGCCACAAATCAGAAGAGGAATCATCAGCTACATTCACTTCTTCTTTGCACAACTTTACTTGCAACTGGTAGAGAGTAGTGAGACTATTATCTTCTTTAGCAATAATGAGAGTCCCTTTGGTAATCTTGCATTTTTCACTACCAAAAGAAGTACAATACTCCTCTTGATCCAATGTCTTCACTGAAATAAGATTGAACCGGATATCTGGCGCAAACCTAACATTCTTCAACTGCAACTTGCATCCCATGTTGGTTCAAGCCACATATCATCCATACCAATGATATCACACACTCCTTTGTCTCCCAATTTAATCTTGCCAAAATTTCCAGCAGTATAGGAAGTGAAAAATACACGCCTCGGAATGACATGACATGAGGAACCAGAGTCCATAATCATCACAGACAAGATTCACATAATTCACATAATTATAAGAACATCTTCATAAACAATAGCAGCAATTTCTTTATCATTATCTTTACCTTTGTCTTCGTTTTTTCTCCTTGATTGTTCTCTTTTCAAGAACCCACAATACCTTTTTATATACCCCGACTTGCCACAATGGTTACACATGAACTCCTTTCTTGGCTTGTACTTTCCTCATAACTTGCTTCGACTCTCTGACTTGTCAGAACTGTGAGGTTTTGTACTTTGACTTCTCCCGCGTGACTCTGAAACAAGTGTTTCTGACTGGGAGGAGGCATTATTCAATCCTCACTCCCTTTTCTGTCTTTTTCATTCAACATGCTCTCTTTAACCATTGCTAACATCAACCTTCCTTTTGGAGCTGAGTTAGTCAGTGTTACAACCAAAACTTTCCAACTATCAGGCAAAGAGCTCAACAACAACAAAGCTTGCAGCTCATCATTCAAAGTGATTTCATTATTTGTCAGTTAGTTCATCGTCTCCTGAAAAGTACTCAAGTCCTCCGACATTGATTTACCTTCAATATACTTCATATTGACAAGCTTCTTAATCAAGAATGCTTTGTTTTACACATTCTTCCTCTCATACAACTCTTTCGATTTCTTCCACATCTTCTCGGCATTCGTTTCGGTGTCAACATGTGGATACATGCTAAGATCAAGACATTGCCTAATCAAAGCAACTGCCTTTCGATTCAACTTCTTCCATTCATATCGGATTTAATAGCTTTAGATTTATCCCCCACCACATTGCTATACAACATATGTTCCATGAAAGTCTTCCAAATCGAGTAATTTTGGGAATTCAATTTGATCATATTTGGTCCATGAGTATTTTTCTCCATTTAATCAGCACAGAAATAAACAATCAAAGCTCTAGATACCACTTTGTTGGAAAAACTCAATAGAAGTTCAAAAAAGAACCTATCTAATAGCGAAAGCATTAAAAATAATTTTTCCACAACCTGTGCGATTAAATAGGCAATATCAAAGATATTCAAAGCAACAAATATAATTGCAGAAATTAAATAATCAGACACCAAAATTTTAACGTGAAAAAAATTCCAAAAAAGGGATAAAAAAACCCACGAGACCTAGTCCAGTAAAATTTTTCACTATCAAAATAATAGGTATACAATCAGTTTTCTTAGTAGCACTAAAGCATCTCAACAATCAACAAGATACATTATTAAAATTGATGGAATCAATATAAATCCTCCATAAAGTGTGTATCTCAAATTAAACAAAAAAAAATAATACAACTAATAAGTTATATTCTAATGTTCATTTCTACACCAAAAATAACATACTAAAATTTTATGAAAACAAAACGAATTTACCGATTTAATCGGATCAAAATGACATACTCCCTTTTCTCCAATTTCTTCTTCTCCCTCGACGGAGAAGCCTTGTTTCGTTTCTTTCTTTCTTTTCAACATGAGAGTCTCTAAAACTCTCTCCCTCTCTCGTAACTTAAAAGCCACTTTCTTTCTTTTATTTATTTATTTTAAAAATTGTGTGGGTTCCACTTGAAATTGGAGACCACCAACAATTTATATACAAGAATTGAGGCTGACTAAACCAGTGTCTAACTAACTCTAACGGAATGCTTGCTACTCCTAAGTTAATCATAACAAACTATCCTCTAACTAATAAGATTAACACGGCTAGCCTGGAAGCACTAAATTAACAGCATTTAACTTCTAAAGAACGATTTTATTCATATTTTTGTCAACAAGAATACAGGGTCATGAATTTTGTAAAATCTATGTAGTCTATCTAATGATTTTATTATTACAAAGTGTGAGTCGCATTCTTGTAGCTCATTGGTCATTGACATAGTAACTTAGTAACCCTAGGGAGGATGAATGGTATTATGGCAGTATACCGAAATGTTACATTTTTTTAGTTTGGTCAAAGAATTTTTGTTTTAATATTTGTCTATGACCAATGTGATGAGACCAGTAAAATTTATTATTTTTAACTAAAAATGTGAAGTTAGCTTGCTAAATTAAAGGTATTAAATTACTAGTTAAAAGTAATAGTCAATATAAATTAACATTAGTGGCTCTTAAATTTTTTTCTTTATTTTATTATTATTTTTTCTTTTGGTCGGGTAAACTTTTCTCGTTATTTATTTATTGTAAATTTGTGCAGATAAATTTGCAACTCACCGGCACGAGTGAATTGGACAAGAGCAACACTGTAACAAATGGCCCAATGAGATAGTTAGGTATTTTTGTTTAGGTATTGGACGGTTTGGATTTTGGTCTTAAACGTATTTGACAGTTCAGTCTAGAAGTCTTTTAATTTCTCTTTTTGGGTAATGAGTCTTTTAAATTTAAGCCCGAGTTTCACCCTCAACCCTTGTCTTCTAATTTTGGTAAACTAAGGGCCAGAGGCCCAAGGAAAAAAGACAAACTATAAATGCTTACTCTTCTGGGCCAAGTGATCCCAGTAACATCACCTAAAATATGTCATTCTAGTATTCTACCCTTATCCGTCTTTACTTTATATTTTGTGTTAAAAGAAATCATTGACTCATTCACATCCTATATAACATCACCTAAAATATGACATTTTAAGTATTTATACTTTATATAAATTGCCTGTATATCATTTATTAGCTTTTAAATCAATTAATAAATGACTATAAATATATTTTTATATAAAAATTTCATTCTCATAAAAAATATTTCATATATAATAGAAAATTTTAAATATTTTATTTTAATAAATACACAACATACATATAAATGCATTGAAAATTTAAATTTTTCTATAAAAAAAATTAAATTTGTAACTTTATTATATGCTCTAAGCATACATATTAGCTAAACCTATATATATAATCACTCTTCTCTCAAACTGAATTCAATTTTCCTAATATTTTTCCTCCATCCAAATTTAAAGATGTAACCTTTCACACTAATTAAATACCTCTTCTCTAATTAATTTTGCTACTTGAACAAGGAATAATTAAAGCCCTATTTTGGTCTTGAGATTGACGAGTTGCATTATTTTAGTCCTTGACTTATTAATTATTATAATTTAGTTTCCTAAATTAAAAAAATGTACCAATGTAGTCTTTCATGTATTTTCTGTCACCCCAAATTTAATGTCGTTAGTAACGTGACTCAAATCTTGTCATATTAGACATATTAAAATGACGTTGTACGCGATTTGACACTAAAAAAAACACTAAACGACAGTGTTTGAGGGTTTGAATAATATTAAAATGTTATACTCCTCTATTTTGAATAATTAACCCTCAAACGACATCGTTTAGTATTTTCTTTAGTGCCAAAACGCGTAAAACATTGTTATAATATGTCCAGCATGGCAAGGCTTGAACCACATTATAACGACCCGCATTTTCGAAAAATATAAATATAAATAAGTTATAATTTATTTTATTAATTAGAGCTCCTTAGTTTTAGAAACTAATTTACTAAGAATAATTAAATTGATTTTATGATTATTAAAGGTTAACTTAATTATGATTTATTCTATTAATTTAAACTATTTTTTAGAAATTATTTTATTAGACAAAATTAAATTGGATTTTTATAATTATTATTATTATTTGAATTTGGATAAATTAGGGTTATTATATAATTTTTCTATAATAAAATATTTTACATAATTAATTGCATGATAACTAGAGTTTAAATAAATTAGGGTTTTTATATAATTTTTATTATAACAACATATTTCGAGAAAGAATAAAATTATTATTATTATTATTATTATTATTATTATTATTATTATTATTATTATTATTTTTTCTCACTTTAATTAAAATAAAGTTTAGTTAATATTATTATTATCAAGTTCAAAATATGCCGGTATAAGTAAATATCGGTACTCTAAGTGAACTTAGTTTTGCTACAGCTTTATCATATATCTTTTATCATTATATTACTAATGTCATTTATATTAGTAACTCATATATATTTATCTCTATATATATTATTACTTGTGTTTTAATATATCCAGCTTTCATAGTTACCCGTTTAAGATATTTATAACTTGAATCGCTGACTCAACAGCTTGAAACTGCGACACCCAACCCCTTTAATGACACGTAGCCCACTATTTCACTGTATAATCATCATCATTAGCGCTTAATTTTCCTTTTTCATCATCGAAAGAAAGAAAAGCCGTGAGTGAGAGAGAGAGAGAGAGAGAGAAAGAATGACAAACCATGGAACCTCGCTCCAACCTTCGACGTTCGATTTCTTGAGCTCCGTAACTCCAATAAAAAATCTAATCCGGTTAGAGTGTTTGTATCTTCCTTCTCTTCACATTAATATCACTTTTATTTGGGAGAAGTCGCCGGAGGGAGCCGCTGAACCTTCCATAGCCGCAGCCTTGAGAAGCATCGCCGACAAGCTGCCGCAAAAAGAGTCAGACAAGATAGAGAGCGGGCACGATAGAAAATAAGGGAAGGTGTGGTGGTTTTCTTCACCGCCGTTGCTGCCACCGGAGCCGTCAGAAGCTGCCACCGTCACTGTTTGAGGCTGACTGAAAGAGTGGAGGTGACGGTGGCACTGCTGCGTGTGACAACAAGCGACTGCGTTACCGTCGAAGCTCTTTGCCACTATTGCTGGACAAGAGAAATAAGGTTTTTAAACACATTTGATTTTGAGGGTTTCGACGAGTGAAGGTAGAGGCGATTTCTTAAATTCTTTTTATTTTAAAAAATTGTTATAAGTTGATATTAATGCAAAAAATATATGTTTATGATTTTCGTAAGTCTTATGGACTAAACTGAGTTGTTTCGAATAAATGTAATTGCTTGCCTGGTTGGTTGTTGTTGAAGTAGTCACTTGATAGTTATATTGATTTCTTGATTGCGTTAGAGTCATTGAGAATTCTGATTTATTAATTTATTTTGTTAAATTGGTGGTTGCTAAATAATTTAAGATTTTTAAATGTTTTGATATTGAAATTGGAATTTTGACCCTGGTTTTGTTGATTTATTGAAAATAATTTGAAGAATTTGAAACGATTTGATATTTGGAAGTTTGAATTTTTGTTTGATTTTGGAAAAGGATTTGAGATTTGGAAATGGTTTGGTTGGACCCTTGAAGGGTGGCAAAAGTCGGAGTTTTAGAGAAGATACTGTCGAAATTTTTATAAAAAAAGTTTTGAGATGTTTTGAGGAAGATGAAGTATTTGAATTTGATTTAGAGAAATGGGATGATTTCTGAGCCTCTTTGGAATGTTTTAAATAAGAATGAAACTAAAATTGGTTTTGGTTTAAATGATTTGTTTTTGGTTTATATGATTTGGTTTTGATTCCGAATCGATTATGTTTGATGGTGAATGTGAATGGAATGAGATTATGATGGATATTGTGAGGACGGCAGTTTTGTACCGCTCACGGATTTGGCAAGTTGAGGATGAAGGACTCCCTCTCTTGTCGTGATGTGGGTGTGGGAAAGGTGAAAAGGTATGCTCCTCTGTATTATTTTCTCCCACATCTTTCTCTGGTTGTAAGTTGGAAAGGCACATTCCTTCGATGTGGAAAGGAACTCTCCTTCATAATTCCTCCAAGAGAAAGTGGAAAAGCACTCTCTTTTGTTTGTGTTTCTCCTCGGGATACGCAACCTAGAGACAATGTCCAGTTTAGCTACCAGATGTGTCAGGCTCTGGCGATTTAACCGACACTTGAGCTTACGGCCAATAGGGCAGACATGCATCATATTGTATTTGTTTGCTTTGTCTTGGTGTGCTTAAGTATTTTGGTTTGCCTATCTAATATTTTCTGTCTAATTGTTATTTGTTGTACTGGTTGTAATTGCTCTCTTGTTGTGTTTGTCTTACATTGTTTGTGTCTGTTATTGATTCTGTTTTGTGATTTAGTTTTGATGATGATTTGTTTTGAATTGGGCCGTAGGCCGAGTTGATTTGATTTTGGGCCAACGGCCGAATTGATTTAATTTGGGCCGGAGGTTGAGTTGGCCGGAGGCCGAGTTGATTTGATCTGGGCCGGAGACCATGATTGGTTAGATCAGTGGTAAGTATTTTGGTTAAAATGGTTTCTTAATAAGCGGTGAAATGTATGAAATGTTATTTGCGTGAAAATTTTATAAGAAAATATGAGTTTTATATTTTATTAATGAATTGATGATCACTGCATGCGAAAATAGTTTTATTTAAAATATCTTCTTATAACAATTTTTAAAAATCCCTTATTGAAAACTCTTTTGAGAATGATGTTCTCATCCTCCTACAAACTTTTCTTTTCAAGACGGACAAAGAAGCTTGCAGGATTTTTGCTAAGTTCTTAGATATGTTATTTTTGCTTGTATACATATGTTATAGATTTTCATCGCCTTTATTATTGTAATTTTTTAAGAGGGATATGAGTTGTATGATTTGTTTGTATATAATATGTATAACTTACTTGTATAAGAAGTTTTGGATATATGTATATACATGTTGGTAAAATTTTAACAGTATTTCCAATTTTTCCAACAAAACAGCGATACGTTTTCGAGTTAAAGGCTCATATCTTATTATTAAGTATATGGAAGTCATCGTAATATTCCTCACTATCAGAGTGGCGCAGCCAAAAGCGTGACATTCTGGTAGTAAGGGCACGTCACTAACGGCGTTAAGCTCCAACGACGGAAAATACACGAAGAATTACATTTGTGTACTTTTTTGAATTTGGGAGACTAAATTGTAGCAATTAAAAAGTCAATGATTAAATCATTTTAGCTTACCAATTTCAGAGACCAAACTGGATCTTAACTCGACAAGGAGATATGAACAAATTTTTTTTTTGTTTTTTACGATATCGCTCAACCCGACAGGCTAAGGACTAATCCACCGCAGTATTGAGTTCTATTTTAAGAGTTTACCGTTGAACAATGAATTACTATATACACAAGGCGGCATTCGAACTACTGATACTTATTTAAGTGGACTAGTGAATTAACTACTAAACCATACTAAACCAATCTAACTTAACCAATCTAACTTGGTTAGATACGAACAAAAATTTATCACATACCAAATTGAATATAGATATGTTACTATAAATTTGTGAATAGTGGAGTAAATTTCTGTATTTTCATTAAAACCTTGATATAGGGGTGACTAGGCAGAAAAATAATGGAAGTGGGGGTAGTGATCTCTTACATGGGATGGCAACGTGGAAATCGTGGCCACACATAAGGCCCTTAAGGCATGACCAAAATCCACCTCATAAATATAGGATAATGGGAGTCCCTTTCTCCCTCACAGACTCATAGTAATCACTTTCTTAAGCCACCCATCGAAGCATGAAATGCCGACGCTATTCAATTCGCCGCATGTATTTGTTACAAAATCCAAATAATTATAAAAATAAATAAATAAATAGAGGCACCTACTACTGCTGCTAATAATCTTTCAGCTTTTCAGATTTTGTTTGTCTTCTTTTGGTACAAACCTAGCGGGCACCTTGTTTTCCGATTTGTTCTCTTTCTTTTTGTAGCAATTCTATCTAGAGATGACAATGAGATGGATAGTGATCTATTTTTGTCCTACCTAACCTTTTTTTGTCCTAAAATAATTTGTATAAAATTCCTTTATTTTTTATTGGTAGTTAGTAAAAAATTAAATCTTAATATGTCTCGTTTTTATAATATTAAAATCTAATAAATAAAATTAAATTCTAAATTTTATATATTTATATTATATATATAACTTAAATTAAAATAAAAATTTAAAAATAATACAATATTATTAATAATTTTACTAATTATTTTATATATATTATATACAGTGACGAATCCAGAAAATTTTGTCTGTGGGGGCAAAATATATATAATATAATAATAATTTGTATAATTGTACTATAATATTATAAAATATGTTTACTCCTCAAATTATTTAACTAATAAATTAAAACAATAAAATAATAATATAAACAATAACAAATAATTTAAAATTCTATTCTTCTGATTTCATATTTTAAAAAGGTTGAATAATCTTTTCATTGTCAATACAATCAAATATCTCTCTTTTTATATATGTGACTAAACAATCAATTAAAAATCTCCTTTTGGGATCCAACCTCTAACGATGAAGTTCTTTTGAAATATTTCTCCATTACTAATAGGATAAAATTATAAACCTAAGTTAATTGACTAATATAAATAATTCACAATTCTACGCAAATTAAAAAATACAATATAAAATTATATATACAAAATTAATAATCATATGTCATTCAAATTGATTTCTAAATTCCAATATCAACATCTAATGAACTAAACTGCACTAAGGGGAACCAGCCAGTGCCTCTGTTTTCTTTTACAACTAAACTCTATCTATCTGAAAAAAAAAACGCAACAATTCAACAATTAAACAAATGCTGAGTCAAAGAACCATGAACAAGGACAAAACATGGAGTCTTAGGAAGTTCATATATTGCATAATCATCATCACTATTGAATAAGGATTATTAGCTTTTTTCTAGTCACAACAATAGATCCATGAAAAGCAAAGAAAATGCATATCATTACATATATATAGTAACAAAATTGATTTCTAAATTCCAACAGCAACAACTAATTAACTAAATTTCAACAGCAACAAAATTGATTTCTAAATTCCAACAACAACAATTACATCTACATAGACAGAATCACAGAACTAAACTGCAGAATCTAAGAGACAATTAACAAAAAACAATTAACAATTATCATTCATGAATCATGAATGTCTGTACGACTGTACCAAGAGGGCAAGCGGCAAGAGTGAACTGTAGAATCCTAAACTCCACGAGGCAGAACCCAGCAGCAGAACCAGCAGACCCAGGAACCAGGACCCAGCGGCAGAACCAGCGGCACCCAGGACCAGGAGCTAGGATCCAACGGCAGAATCGCAGAACCAGCGGCAAAACAAGTAGCACCCCGTAGTCCCGCACCCTGAATTGCTGAAGAGTGAAGACAGAACCAGATGCTGAAGCCCGAAGGAACGGAAAGACAGAACTAGACGAGGATTGAACCTGTGAAGACCGAGGAAGAAGACAAAACCAGATGCCGAAGGAACGCTGAGGCAGAACCAGATGCGGGCATGAGGGCTGAGGCGATGCAAGGAGAAATTGACGGAGACTGGAAGCGTTAGTGGTAGAGTGGGCGAGTGGCGGCAAACGACGGTAACTCTGGAGGGCTGGACTGCTGCCTGTTAGAGTCTGGAATCATTAGGGTTGGAGGTGGGAGCAGAGAATTAGAGAAACAAAATTAAAAAAAAAAAGGGAAGAAGGAGAGGGAAGAAGGAGAAGGGTTAGGGATTTGGAGGGTGGGGTCAAAATTAATTGGATTGTGGGGGCAAATTGGATATTTTCTTAAGAATTACTCATTAATTTTTTTAATCTCACTGGGGGCAATTGCCCCACTACCTATTGAGTATATCCGTCCCTAATTATATATATTATATATTAAAATGGAGACGTAGGAGCGAAAATTTTTTAAACCCAACCTCTCCCTGATCAAGATTCTGTCCTGCATTTGAGTAGATAATTATTCCTCCCAAATAAATAGAGACGGATGTAAATACTTGCGATTCTACCATTATTATTGTCCACATTTTATTCCATTATCTTTGCTACACTAGTATGTTACTAGATTTTATCTAATCATAGGTTGTTCTTATAATTTAACAATGTGTTAAATATAATATATTTTTAATTAGTTACAATTGTAACAAATTATTTGAAAACGATTACAATTTTTACAAAAATATTTTAGATATTTATTGTTTAATAACATAATTGATTATTAGAATAATAAAAAATTTAAAATAAAATAATAAAATCTATTATAACAAAATAATCAAATATTTTTATATTTATATAATTAATTTTTTTATAAATATTAAATATATTTTTTTTATACAAAGATGATCGAATGGTGATTAAATTTTTGTGTCTAACCGTTCATGTAGAATAATTGTAATTATTAAAGTAATAATAATCACTTTATCAAAAGAAGTTACCATATTTTAATATTTTGACTACCACTAGAAAAGAATAATATATATATTTATTTATTTAATTGGCAGCACCTTTAAATGTTTGGAAAATAAAAATGACAAATGTACATCTCAACCCAGACTCAGTAATGCTGCTTAACAATAACACCTATCCCACTATATTCTTGAGGTAAGAAAGTGACCTTGCTTTCGAAGACTCAATGGAGAAGCCACTTTATTTGGATTTAGATTGAGATCAAGCATTGTGATATCAATGATGAAAGCGAAGTTTTATTATAATAACCTCATTATATTCTATGAAATTATGAAAAACAAAGAATGGAGCCGCATAATAATCTAGCTAGCATACACCACCATTTTATAATCAAGTCAAATGGGATTAACAATTTGACTTTATTATTTAAATATCACACACTTATCAGTTCGCAAATACTAATACATTCTAAAAAGAATGTTGTGTTCGACGCTCTTTTAAATTAAAATTAACTTGTTATTAAAGTTATAAAACAAAAAAATAAAATAAAATACTCTAAACCTTAAATCTTAAATGAGTAATCTAATTCTAAAAATTTATTAAATAGAATAATTTTACAATTTATATCTTATTACATTTATATTTTAGATGTTTAGTAAGGTAATACATTATATTAAAGTTGGTTGTTAAATTTCCTGAGCCAGTTACAAAGGAACCATATGCGATATGTGTAATGCCACTCATCAAAATTATTTTATCCTCACTACATCAATGCAAAGCTACAGAGCCGTGATAAATCCACATTCTTGGAGTATAAGTTCATTGCTTTTTGTAGCCGCACTTGTATGAAAAATTAAGTACCATATAGTAGCATCACATACACCGTGTTTCAAATAAAGTGTTATACTTTTGTACGCGTGTTTAGCGACAGCTCCAATTGTGGATAAGCACTTATTACTACATGTTATTGCTCCTCGCATAGGATGATGAGGCATATTTTTAGTCAAATTGAAGTATTTGGAGAAACTGTTACGTTCTGAGTTAATAGGAACATAAACATGATGACAAGACACAAAGGTCGCTATGTGCGAATTGTAGCTAAGCAAATGTTCGATTACAATTATTAATTAGATGGTGGGTGGTGTTGAGAAGAGCAAGAACATTCAGTGTTCTCTGACGACGGTTTTTTCTTTTTTATTGAATTTAAGGTGCAAACGTGGCAGTCTAGGCCATAGGCATGTGATAATATAAACGGAATTAAATGGGGTGGCGTGAATTAAATCCAAACTGGATCTGCCACAGTTATCACCAACAAATCCATGAAAATGCGGCAAAATTATAAGAAGATAGTAGATGAAAATGTTTCATTTATTATTATTATTATTATTATTATTATTATTATTATTATTAAGTACGATTTTGGTCTTTAACTTGGTTTTAAAATCGTTGTTTGAACCAAAATACCTCTTCCTTCTCTTCACCAAAATCCTCATTTTCTATTTTTTTTATCTTTTTCTCTATCACAACATCATCTCTTCTTCTTTTTTTTCTTTTTCATCAAAGCATAAACAACAACAATAATAAAATAATATTATAAACATAAAAGAAAAACCAAAAATAAAGCAACTAGAAAAAAATAAAAGAAACAAAAGCAGAAGCAACCAGAAGAACAAGAGCAATAAAAAAATAATGGATAATGAAAATAGGAGCAACAAAGAAATAATATAATCTCCATCACTGTCTCAACTCCAAAGAAAAAAAAAAGAAGCAGAAACAACTAGAAGCATCAACAACAACAATAAATAATGGAATCAGAATCAGAAGAAGAAATAGAAGCAGAAGAACGATGAAAGCAGAATAGAATTAGAATTAACAACAATAATAGAATCATAATAAAAAATAATGTAATTAACAAAATCAACAAATTCACAAATAAAAAATTCAACAATATAATTAACAGAAGAAACAGAAGAATCAACAATATAATTAATAAAATCATCAAATTCAATCAGAAGCAGAATTGGAACCCTAGGGAGGACCAGCGACAAGGACGCGAAGCACGGCGGCAAGGACGCGAAACACTACGGCGAGTGACGAGAAGCAGCGGCAACCAGCAAGGAGCAGCGACAACCGGCGAACGAGCGAGGAGGAGGAGCAGAAACGGTGAGTGGTGCGTAACCTCCACCCTCGCGGATCTGCTGGCGTCGACGTCGAACACTGGCGTTGACGTCCGTCCGTCCCTCACCCTTCCCCCTTCTTCTTCCTCTTGTTCGTCCCTCGCCCTTCCTCTTCTCCCTTCTTCGCCTTCCTTCTGATCTTTCCCCTTCAATTTATAATTTTTTTAATTAGGGGTAGTTTAGTAATAAAAAATTAAATTTTGATAAAAAAAGAAATGATTTTATATGCAAAAAAAAGTTGGGAACGAAAAAAATTTTTGGCCCCTACCTTAAGTATCAAAATCGTCCTTAACCCTATTTATTTTGTTTCAATTTTGTCTCAAATTTTCGATTTGCATCAAATATACCCTCGACGGCTAAATTTTCAAAAAATTTAAGACCAATCTAACAATAATATATGAAAATTATACTTGATTTGCTTGTGTGTTAAGGGTTGTTCTTATGAAATTGTTATTGAATTGGTCTTAAATTTTTTTAAAAATTAGCAATCAGGGGTATATTTGATGCAAATCGAAATTTTTTGGGACAAAATTGAAATAAAATAAAAATTAGAAGTATTTTTAAATTTTTTATCAAACTTGAAGGACAAAAAATAAACTTTACATTATTTATTATTATTATTATTATTATTATTATTATTATTATTATTATACTCTGATAATATGCCGTTAAAATATAAGATATCTAAATTTAAATTATAATGGGAATTAATTAATATTATTAGCTATGCGGATATGTTAACATAGAACATTTTTATTAAAAAGTTAAATATTTAAAATTTCTTCAATATATCTATTCACTACAAGAGATGCGCTACTTACCGGCGGTTTTTTTTATGATTGGCGGCGGTTTTAAACCGCCGCAAAATCAAAGGCCGGCGGCTTACTAAACCGCCCTAGTTATGGGCGCCGGGATTAGGTTTGGCAGCGGTTTCCAACAACCGCTGGTATAACCGCCGCGGAATCAATATTTTGTGGCCATGAATTTAGCGGCGGTTTTAAACCGCCGCAATATATGAGTATTAGGATTTAGACCATTTTTTACCGGCGGTTACAAACCGCCGCAATGTTCTTACGTTTTTTAATCTGGCACTGATTGCGGCGATTTTATAACCGCGCTAATTTCAATACAAATTAAAAAAAATAATTGGATTTTTCTTTTAAAAAATGCTGATTTTTTTGTTTAATTTTAAAGATATATCTTTTAATAATATGAATCTTAATTTTTTCATATATTAAATCTAAACTTGTGGCAAAAACTCCTAGGTTCAATAGCCAATAACATTGTTCTTATTGGATACAATATGTAAATTTTCTATGTACAATGATGGAAACAAAGGAAAAATGAAAGAAAACAGAAAATTTAAAGCTCAGAACTAAGACAAAGCTACACACATTACAATATTCGTGCGTTTTATGCTGTAGCCAAACAAGAAATGCAAACTTCATGTGATAATAGAGCGGAAAGCAACCCCATCTCCCTGTTCTCTGCATAAAACACACAATTGTTACTTCCCTTTGAACTTTAAGGTATAGCATAAATTTGGTTAGCAGTCTAAGCATTACAGTGAAATGCAAAGTTGAAAACAATAGCCCAACCTACCAACATTTGGAGTATCTGAGAGGCAAAGACCTAGATTTCCCCCTGATTGTTGAAACCCATAAGTGACTGCCATGTACATTAAAGCCCTTGCGATATCCCCTCTAACCTGAGGTTAATTAGTCTAACTTTAGATGTATATTAAAAATAAAATTTGAATAAATATGTCCATATGAACTGACATCACAGGCTCACAGCTAATTGGAAAACAGACTTATTTAAGTACTTAATTCCCACCATATACCTATATGATCATCCTTTAACATCTGATATTAACTCCTCAGGTACCATTCGAGTTACCAATGAACATCATTAGAACGATTTTAATAGAAATCCAATGTGTTCAACTAAAATGGCTAAGCTCAGGTGCTATAATTCTAAAGTGACAAGAGTATAGTGACATACGGGATATGACTGTACTGCCAAGCCATATCTCTTTTCAATTCATTGCAGGATTAGAAATTAGCTACAATTGGCTTGAAAAATACATAAAAGATTACCCTTGCAGGCGGTGCCCACCCCTGCTTGTCTGTTTTAGTGTCCAATGGAGCTTCTTTGTTTGCTGGACTCAAACATTTGTTTGAGCTAGTCATGCATTCACCGTAATACTTATTTCCCCTTGATGAATTGACTGCAAGAAACTTGTAATATAAAATGAAATGGCATATTGATTTGTTAAAATATCGAGCAGTGGATTTTCTTACCATTGACATCAGAAGGGCGAATATTGTGTAAATCAATCAAAGCAGGACCTGCCATCAACCCATAAGAATGAGGCCATAAATGCTCCCCTGTAAAAGCTTTAATGTCAATGAGTGGATTGATCCTCCCTCCCCCCAAAAAAATACTCAACCAATAGATAAATAAATCTTCTCGAGCACAAAAATTGCTATCTATAAGGGCACTTGATCAAAATGCATGTATATTTACCCAATGGTATCATCAAGAGAGAATAAGACAAGCTACAGAAAGCAATAAAGAATGAAAAGACATTACTAAATGAAATTACAAAATGTTAAAATATAAAAGCAAAATAATCAAAGCAAGATAGAAATTCTCTTTGTAATTGGTTCGAGGCATTAGGAAAGCATTAATTGTGGAAGATCACAAGAAGAAAACATTGGAAGCAAATAAGAAAAAAATGTAGAACTAGCTACTTTAACAATATTATCCCATCAAAAAACTGTCTGGAAAATGGAAAATTTTCAACAATTATATGAAAAAATTTAGAAGCTGCTTATAACTTGATAATATATCACCATTGTTACAATAGAGTAGATAATGACATATAATCAAACATTGAAGAAAAAGAAAATTCAATTACCAAAGAAGCTAGTCAGAATCTTCGTCTTCATCAGAAGCAGGAATTCTTTGGAAGCGGGCATATGGCCTAAAATTTATATTTACACTTTTGTCTGACACCATTGATCTCTTCTGCTTAAGCGAAAAATCACATTCAGAAACTGAATCATACAAGATCTCCATGGCCATTTGCTTTCTATTTTTAACATTTTCCTCCACAAACCTGCAAAAGAAAAAATATGTTGATTCAAAATTAACTAGCCAACAATCAATTCCAATACTTACTTTCCACAAGATGATATAAGCGATACCAATATAAAAGCACAAAAACCTGCAAGTTGCCCACTATTATGATCAGCTACGGTAGCCACTAGCATATTATTTAATAAGCAACATATTTGATTGATATTGCCATGCCAAAACATCACCTAGCTTTCCCGTCACTGTATGAATAGATTTCATGCATAATGCAAAACAAAAAGCAATAAATAAATTGAGATAAAATCCAAATAAAGAAAATATTGAGCAATAATTTTCCATTCCTCTTAAGATGGCATGTGTGCTTATTTATTGCTTTTGATGTCTTACTAAGTATTAAACTTGCAGTATGAACTAGCCAGCGGTCATCTTGCATATTATCTGAGTCATAACAAATAACTAATATTAATTTATTCAGCAAAAGAAAAAAATATTATTCATTCATCTATAAGTCATAAGAGAAAATAATTTGATGGATATTCTAACCACAAAATTGTTCTTATGCTTATTATTTATTTTTTTCATGATCTTTGACTATTTGTCTTTAAAGGGGTGCCCTATGACCAACTGTGTCCTACACTACACACTACAAAGAATAATTCAATGGATTGATGGAAGTATTTGAAACATTGTCAAACCTCTGCTAAGAAAGCAAAATAAAGCAAAACAAAACATGAAATGTTAAATTTAATATAGAAAGAATCACGAACTCTCCAGGAGAGATCATCAGTTCATCACTACAGAACAGGAAAGTGCATCAATTTTTTGCCGTTCGACAAAAGGTGAAGGGAATCTTACTCTTGGAGAATATGAAAAACTATTTCTCTCAAACTTTTCAATAACATCAATGATATATAAGGTCTATGGACTCATCTATTCATCTATGATCCAATCCAAGTAGCAAGTAATGCTACAACAACTATATTTTCCATTGAAATACAGACAAGTAGCAAAATCAGGCTAGCAAATAACATGATCGTATCCCTTCATCAGACCAACTTTTATTCCAGAAAATTCTGCTTCTAGAATGTCGATATTCCCAGCATAGTTGTCAACCAAAACCATAACAATTCCTCTCCAAATCCCTCATGTTTAATTTTAGCTATTTAAAGAAGTAAGATACACAAGTCTTTGTAAAGAAACACATGCTTGATTTCCTACAATAAAGTATAGCAATTTTTGAGGAAAATAAAGAGTACAAAATAAAAATTCCAAAATTAAGTGACTAACACTGGGCAACCACCATTGCAAGGATTAAAATGTAAATTAGAAGACATACCTTTGCTGATTCAGATATAGCTTCGAACAACAAGATCACACTCACCTGGTTTTTCAAAGGAACGGAGTGTGCCCGGGCTCCGCTGGTGATATCTTTCAACACAATTTATTTGGTTTTGAGAACATTGGCTAAAGTAGAAATTGGATTTGTAACAAACACAATTAGCTAGTATAATTAGACAAATTTCAAGAATTCACCTCGTTTTGCTATTCCAGCAATGTATGTGAAAAAATGAAATCAATGACCTAGGAAAAAAAAGAAGACAAAATAAGAAAATGAATACCCAAACAAACAAAGAAAGGAAGAAGGAGCAGAACCAGTGATGGATGGTGATGGTGAAAGACTGACGGCGACACAGACTGGATGCGACGACAGAAGCAGGGCGCTCATGCATCTACAACAGATTCGAAGAACGCACACGTAGAACGAGATGGCGAGCAGATCCGGAGGAAGAGATGAAACAGAGGAGCTCGACATCGGCAGAAGCAGCGCTGATAAAAGTTTGGGATGAAGGTCGGAGTAGATAACGACTAGGGACGACAGCGAAAGAAGTCGAGGAATGAGTATATACAGGGAGAGTGAAAAATAGAATGAAACAGAAAGAGGGCAAGTTGAGGCCAAATCTTAAAAGAGTCAGGTTAGCGGCGGGTTTGTTCAAATCGCTGCCAAATTAAGTTATACCGCAGCTCTTCTCAAAACCGCAGCCAGAATCGCTGTTAAACTAGCAGATAGTGGCGGCTATCAAAAGAGACACTAATAATTTGCTGCTATCCTCCGTTCCTGTGGTAGTGATTATATACTTAATAAAAAAAATTTCAAATAATTTTCAATTGAAATAATTTAACAATAAAACCCATTATAATTTTAACAATATGTACAATGAACTATTGAGTTATAAAATGAACATTACCCATATTATCTAGAATAACCATCCGAGTACTAGGAATAATAAACATTTTCACCAAGGATCAAACTCTTGATTTTTCATATCTAGAATTATAATACCATGTGATGATACCACTCATTTCAAAAACTTCAGCTGATGGGAAAAGATAACATTAATAGTTATATCTCTAATACTCCCTAAACCTCCATTGTACATATTATACAAATATTCCATTGGTTATTCATACTTTTCCTTTTGGTTGAGTCATATATTGTCTTAACAACAAACCCTACTTTCAGATATCCAAATAATATATTACCTTGTGTAAAATAGGTGTCAACATTTTAGTGTATATTTGGATTGTGGTTGGTCAAACTGGAATTTGAATAAAAGTGATTTTATAAAATTGATTTTGGGTAGAAGTAAGTTTGTGTCAACATGATTTATGTTTGGCAACTCTATACTAAAATTGATTTAGATAAAATAAATATTGTTTGGATAATATTAGTTAAAATTACTTTTAGATAGATAATTACTAAAAAGGACATGACATTAAATTATAATGTTATTTTTATATATATTTAATTTTTTTATATTTTTTTCTTATATGTTTTTATATAGTATATTTTTAGTATTTTTAGTACTCTTTTTTAGTACGCTATAATTTTTTACTATTATTATTATTTATGGTTAATTTTTTTGTTTAATTTATTTTACCTAATGGGATCAATAAATTATATTATAAAAAGATAATAATAAATATAATGCACAAAAATTACCATTATAAAAATATATAATGTCAATAAAAAATTAATAAAAAATATAAATAATAAATAATAGAAAAAAAAGAGCTCATATAAAGAGAAATAATAAGAATTCTATAAGTAATACAATAATATGTATAAAGAATAAAATTGGTAAAAGAAAAATAAAAGTTAAATGTCAATGGCTAAAAGCCAGTTAGTGCAATGCAGAAGCTAGAAATTCTTACTTCTTGTAAACGTGGTTTTGTAACCAAAATCACTTCTGCGTTTTTAGATAGAAAAATTAGCCAAACTAAAAATGGAAGCGTTCAAGGAGTTATAACGTGCTTTTTCTCTTTCAACGTGATTGCCAAACACACTCTTAATAATTTCAAAAGTGATATCTCTTAAATTATGACCTGTTATTAACATTTTTAATGTAAAAAATCTATTTTTTGATCTACCACAATTTTGTTAGTGCTAAATAAGTAAATAATATTCCCATCCGGCCTCTTTATTTGTCATTTTGAATCAAATTTTTTTATGAACTATAAGCATTTTTTACCACAAGTAGTTGGAATTGTAAACATTCACATCATCATAATGGAGTTAGAATTAAAAGCTTTTAAACATTCTACAATATTTGTTAGAGTAAAGTATCATTTTTGTCCCCAACGTTTGGGATAGGTCCTAAAATTATTCCTAACGTTTCAATCGTCCTATTTAAGTTCCTAACGTTTCAAAATTGACTCAATGTTGTCCTACCGTTAGGGATCCGTTAATAGAATTGACAGCGGAACAAAATTGAGACGATTTTGGAACGTTAAGGACTTAAATAGGACGAAAACGTTAGGGACAAAAATGATACATAAAAATAAATTTTAATTTAATTTTATCTTTCAATAATATTAATTTTTTACTATACATAGTATTCAATTATTTTTTAATTACATCTAAATAAATTACACTTAATCACATTACTTTCATTTTAAATAAATTTATGTTTTTATAATTTTAAAAATTTTTGATACATTAGAGACAAAAAGTATAATTTATATTTTATTGTATATATATTATTTTTTTCTTTTCTACAAGTTTATATACTAGTCATTCTACAAATATTTCATAATAACTAAAAATCTTTAAGAGTAAAATTATAAAAAAAATTATTATTTAAAATGAAAGTAATATGATTAAGTGTAATTTACTTAGATGTGATTAAAAAATAATTGAATATTATGTATAGTAAAAAATTGATATTATTAAAGGATAAAATTAAAATTTATTTCTATGTATCATTTTTGTCCCCAACGTTTTCGTCCTATTTAAGTCACTAACGTTTCAAAATCGTCTCAATTTTGTCCCGCCGTCAATTCTGTTAACGGATCCCTAACGGCAGGACAACATTGAGTCAGTTTTGAAACGTTAGGAACTTAAATAGGACGATTGAAACGTTTTGAACAACTTTGGAATTTACCTCAAACGTCGGGGACAAAAAAGATACTTTACTCATATTTGTTACATTCAAAAGAGGTTTCGAAGTAATAAATAATGCACGAAAAATGTGCATTTTTAAAAAAATACTAAAAGTAATAAAGACTTTAATAGATTACTAATTACCAAGTGTATAAAATATTCTTGAGAAAAAATATTTATAAAAAATTAAAATTTAAAAATTTCTTATAGCCTTTTATTGTGATTTAATTAATTTTTAAAATTAAAAAGGTCCATTTAAAAAAAAGTACCACACCCTAAAATTTTTTTGTTATATAATATTGATCATGAAAAATATTTTTGATTATTTTTTTTTACAAATAATAACTTTGACGTAGATTTTTAATATTACTAAAATTATTATTTTTATTGACCTTTACAAATTGTCTTTTTTTTTTGTTAGGTTTTTGCTGATAGAAACTCACTATAGAAACTAAAATAAAATGGTTTTAGTGAAAAAAAAAAAAACCAAAACTTACTGTATTTAATATTTCAATAATTTTTTCTTATATATATACCTTTAAGAATTGTCCTAAAGTTACTTATTGTTAGTAAAATCTATTCTTTTTATTAGGAAATAATAACAGAGAATAATTCATTATTGTGGTAGGTCACATATATAGGTTTTTAGTGTAGGAAAAAGTGCCATCCCACCAAGAAATATATTAATCATCATATGTTGATGAATTCCAAAGGAGAGGAATGGGGTAGAGCCGTACAACTTTGGCATTTTACCTTTTTCGTGCAATAATATCTTTGCATATCTAATAACAAGATTCATTTTTGCCTTTATTTATTTGGATGATGCAAGTCATGCCCGCCATAAAATATAGCCTATAGCAACCTATATGTATATATATTTTTATTTCGATGGAACTAATGACATTAGGATTTAGAAGTCATCATGTTACTAAGCTAGGATGTTTTATGAAGGAACAAGTATAACAATATTTCTTATCAAGAACTTTTTTGTTTTTAATTTTTTAAACTTGAATTTGATATTTTTTTGTGTTAAAAAGTTAAGATATATACCGACATGTTCCTTGTTATAACAACTTGCATGTATATAAGTTCCAAAATTGAACTTGTCTTGCCGTAAACCCAACCATGATTTCGGCGTGGAATAGAAGAATAATAATAGTATTATTGCTCTTGTTGGATAATATCTAAAGACTTCTTTTTAGATTACACAGATCTTTTTTGAAAGAGATGATGATTGATCGATATATATTGGCTACATTTTATTTATTTGTTTATTATTTATCTGTTGTTGTTATTCATTGCTCTCTCTTTTTTTCTTAGAGAGATTAATAATGGTGATCTGGAAAAAGTTGACAAAGAATGAATGAATAATGAATCGTCCATCAGTCATGGGGAACATTTGAACACCATAAAGGAACGGTACCTAATTAACAAAACATCACTAACCGGGGTTCGCCATTTTAAATCACTAAATATTCCTTATACCACTTCCAATTCCTTTTCTTTTTCTTTATTTTATGAAGCATCTTAAAGAAAATTAATAGAGTTTGTTTACGGGGATGGATCGAAGAACATCATAAAGGGGCGAGGCAGAGTATGCATAATATACGACAGAATAAATAGTCAAATTTGTTATTTAAATTAATTTTATTTTTTTAATTAAATTTATATTTTAAAAATTTTAAGTTGGTCACATTATTTTTAACGGCGTTAAAATTTATTGATATAACACGTTAAGTAACGTCATACTAACCAGAGCATATTTTTGATAATTAGGGTTATTAGCTGTTAATATTACTAATTAGCTGTTAATATTATAAGTTTATACAATTACATCAAATTAACTTCAAATTATAAGAATCTTTGAGACATTAAAATCCCTCAATTTGATATTGTTTTAATCTAATTTCATAAACTTATCATGTTAGCACTCAAATAAAACTCTTAGGTATATGTTGTGGAATCACTTAATATGTCATATAAATAAATTCTAATGTCATGAGCAGTCAAAGTGATGAAAAGACTAATATGACTTACTTAAAATTTTTAAAGAAAGAATTTGACCATTACTCATTTACAAGACATTAGACATAGTTGTCAGAATTGAATTGAACAACTTATTGATTGACCTAGTCTCACCTAAATAAAAATATTAAAATCATCAAAAAATTAAAACCAAAATTTAAAATACTTGTCTTCATTAATACTTTAACAATAATCAAGTTTCATTTTTTAAAAATAACTAATACAAAAATAAACATCAATAAGAATGCAAATATAACAATCTACAAATTATGTTAAATGAGTGATTTTAAAGTTTGTGTGCATTTCTTCCTCCAACAAATATGGAGCTTGATAGTGATTGCCTTCATTTTGATTTGCATTTTTTTATGAAATTATTAACTCTATCTTATTTTTCAGATTTAATTAATCTATTATTTAGATAATTTTTCACAAATCAACATCAATAATATATAAAGCATTTCGCAAAACATATCTAAATCATAATTAATCGGATAAATTATCATTTCTACCCACAAACATTTAAAAATTTAACAAATCTACCTAAAAAAATGAAACTAACTTTATCCTATAAAAAATTGAACTTCTTTTGAGAAAACTACACATACCCTATTATAAAATATTAAAAAATTTTAAATTATCCTCCAGCCTAAAATTAGTCCTACTTTCTCCCAACCGCCTAGTCCGTCACCTCCACCGCCAGCATCAGTCCTATTATAGGACTACAAGATGATCTGCTGCAATTTCATCTTACTCATCATTACAGGACTACAAAAATTTACGTAAGCAAAATAATACTAAATTCAAATTATTTAAATAAAAATTAAGTAATTAACACCATTCATATGAACATCGCAGGGTACAAAGACTAATAATCCAACAAGTACCAAGTTTGTGGAAATGGTCATGCATCCAGCTAAAAAGACCATTTTCTTGTAACTCTAAAATAATCCTTAGTTGAACTTATTTTGAAATTAAAGAGTATTGGGCTGAACCAACCATTGGAGCCTAACCTTCAACAGAAGTGAAAGCAGGGTTTAAAAGCTTCGTGTTGGAAGAAGTGAGTTGCACCGTTTGGGTAGACGATGCTCCCTTTCTGGATTGAGATGATGAGTAGTGATGGTGGTGGATTGGTGATTGGAGATTTGAGCCGGAATAAGATTAGAGTTGGGATTAGGTTAGGTTAGAGAATAATTTAAAAAATTTTAACAATTTTTTTAGAATTTGAGTAATTTTGTCAAGAGAAGTCTATAATAACAGATCAAGAGAGGCATTATTAGAAAGAATTAGTGAAAAGTTTTATGTTATATATGATAATTTTTTTTATATTCGAATTATAGAAAAAATTGTATAAAATTAGTTTTGTTTTTTTTTGGATATATTTATCAGTATTCTAAACGTAACAATTATAGATAAAAATGATTGTTTATTGATGACACGTCATCTTAAACGATTTTTAAGGTTCTATTTTCATTCATTTTCTTAGATTTTAATCAAATTTCTTTATTTTCTAATAGAATTTCATAAATAATCAAATATTTGAATTGAGATAGTATTTCTGTATTTTCAAAAATTTTTAGGCTCAATAAAAAAAATAAGAGTTAGAGCTTTTTTACAAAAAAAAAAATACAAGTAAAGAAAAAGCGTGGTATAAGGAACAAAATCATACCTTATAGAACCAACTTGGACACCCAAGCAGGCACGTCTAGCGGACAAGGGCCCATTCCTGATGACCAAGGGGACACGCCTGGCGGCCAACTCATATGCCCGGCAAATGTGACGCACGCCTGGCGGACTACCCCACGCCTGGTGGCTGATGATTAGATTTTTGACGGTTTAGAATTTCACTAATGAAATCTCGTTGTAAAGTATAGTCTTTAAACCAACAATAATCCTTTTATACAAAAATTTATTTGTCACAAGTACAAACCCCTAAAATCTATAAACCGAAGTATTTAAACCTCGGGTCGTCTCTCAAAGGACTTGCAGGATAGTGTTCTTGTTATTGGTTATGAACTTGTTTATTTTGGGGTTTTAGATGAGAAATATGAAAAGTAAAGGGAAATGAAATTTTATTAACAAAATGGTCTTAGTAAGGTTTGATGATCAAGGACCTATATCATTATCACTAATCACAATCATGATAGTAGCAAGAATCAATCTCACTAAGTCATCCTCTAGCTAATAGCAAAGGAAAGTCAAGTGAGTTATATCAATCCAAGTCCATAAATCCTAGTTCACTAATTGAATTAATGAAGGCTAGAGTCAATGGCTATCAACTATCAATCACTTGGATATTAGTAACTCAAGAGTTCCTAAGTTATCTTCCCAAGCCAAGAACATAAAATTCTATTCTAACATTCTCCCAAGCATTTCATCGAACACTTGAAAGGTACAAAGAAAAAATATAGTAAATTACAACAAGAATGAATTCTACCTACAATTGAAGGCAAAAATATTGACAACAACAATCAAGGAACTCACAATTATCATGAATTACCTCAAAGTGCATTATTGAAAGAAAACAAAAGAACAACATTAGATCTACAACAAAATGAAGAATTGCAAGAATTAAAGTACATAACTAGAGAGAGGGAGAGTAGAAGAGTAGAATTGATAGAGGAAAAGTAAATCAAAGCATGAATTAATCCTAGATCTAAGAAGAGAGATTAACCTAAACCTAATCCTAATTCTAGAGAGAAGTGAGAGCTTCTCTCTCTAGAAACTATCTCTAAACTAATCCTAATGTGAATGTATGAACTATTGATGAAAGATGATGCCTTCCCCTTCAATCCTTGGTCCTTTAAAGTACTTTGGTGCCAAAATTGGTTGTAACTAGGCCCCACAACTTCCCAGAAATCGCTGGGCACGAGTTTCATTAAAAAATCACGTGCGGCCTTCGGCACAGATGCGCACAGTACGCGTACGTGTCCTTGGTCGATATTGCAATGTGCGCGCGAGCGTCTTGTGCGCGTGCGCGTCCTTGGACGAGATCAGTTCTTTGGCTTTTTGTGCTTCTCTCTACTTGCATGCTTCCTTCCTTGTTCCTTTTATCCATGCCTAGCCTATTTTAACATGAGATTACTAGCAAACACATCAAGGCATCTTATGGAATCAAGGATGAATTAAAATTACCAAAATAAAGGCTTAAAAAGCATGTTTTTACATTCAAGTACAAATACGGGAGAGATAACAAAATCATGCTAATTCATTGGTTAAATGTGAAAAAATGTTATCAAAATACTCTAAATTCAACACAAGATAAACCCTAAAAATGGGGTTTATCAGTAGCCCCCTCCTAGCCTCCTACATGCTCGGCAGACCTGCACCTACGCCCGGTGTAAATGTGTTAATGGAAGGTAAAATTTTGGGCTTTTGCCCAATTTCCTCTAATGCAAGTCTGGCTTAAAGATAATTCTAACTCTGAGGATGCAAGATTATTAAGGCCCAATTTCAATTACACACATCATTAGAAGTTTTAATCACATTCAAAATATTCAAAATTTCAGAAGATTAGTTATTAATTCTTTCTAGAAACATAAAAAAACTGGTTGTTAGGATTTAATTTGAATTATTGTTTTGATTTGAATGAAGTCGGTAATTAGTTATCTTATTTTTTTTTTCTGAAAGATGAGATTAGGATAGTTTGAATTTGAATTCTAAAATTAGGATATAAATAAGTGAACCTTGTTTACAAGAGAAGACATCCAAGAGGAGGATTTTCCTATCCAAATCCAACATTCCGTTCCTCGGCGCAATTTTCTTCTTGTTTTTCTTTCATTCTATAAGTAACTAATCATCTGTCAAAAGGTTAGGAGCTCTATTTATATTTTTTATGGATTATTAATCTACATTTATTTTGTTTTGAAGTCTTGCATTGATATATTTCATGATTAAGTCCTTCATTCGGATTAATGTCATTATAAGGTATGCTAATCCCTTTTGAATTTTTTTTATTATAATTGAAAGTAGATTTGATATTTGAATCAAAGCTTAAAAATTCTTTCACATGACTCTTTGAATTCAGTTAGGAATAGTGGTTCAATTAGTGTGCAACACATGCATGATTTTCAATCACTCTAATTTTGAATAAATGACATATAATTCGGATTAAAACAACTTTTGAAAATTGTGTTTTCTTCTAAAGGTTTAACGGAATAGGACTAACTTGAATATGTAGCATATAATTCGACCTAAGAACTACTTTTAAATCTTAGTAGAAACTAAATCAGTTTTTGTGCTTAAACTCTTTAATTAATTAACTGGCAACTAATTAATTAAAGAGAAACGGAGGAACTAAAGAATTTGAAATCAATTATTAAATATTTGTCATGAAAAATCTTTACATACTTTAAAATAAGTAAACAATATTTGATTTTCCTTAAGAGCATAAACATTTTCGAAACCCTTGACTCTCACCGTCACTGTCTTTCAAGCACTCAAGCACTCAAGCTTCCAAGTAAGATACAAGTTCTGTCATCATCAATCTAGGTTATTTTAATCTAATTAAGTATTTAATATAATATTTGCTTGCTTAATATTTTAATTCTTGTGAAAATGATATCTACTCACTGTAGTATTGTTTGAACGATTTAGTACATTTAGCGGTATCCGTGAGTTTTAATTTTCACTCATCATTATAATTCATAATAGCAATTAACAAGATGTTTAACTCAATAAAAAAATACTTAAATTAGGAGTGTTTATATATTGGGTTGGTTCAAGTTTAAAGACAAATAAGAACCAAACTGATTAAATTTTAATCAATTCGAGTTGGTTCGAATATATTATTTTTAGGGAATGGACCAAACTAATCCAAACTGATTAAATCTAAGTTGGATCGATTCGAATAATTGAGTATTCGATTAAAAATAAAATTAAAAAAACTTGAAAAAAAGATTAATCTAATAATAATAATAATAATTCAAAGTTAAATAACTATTATAATTTAAAAAATTTTAGAATTAAAGGATAAATTTGTATATGTATTATTAGATTTTATTTTTTTAATTAATATTAAACTAATTGGGTAATTGAATTGGTTTAGGTATCGCAATTTTAAAACCAATTTGGATCAGATTTGATTGGGTCTGATCCAATTATATCCAATTAGCCATCAAATCCAATACCAATATAATTGGATCGAATCAATTTTGAATGAATATTCAGATTATCCGAACCATGATGAATTCTCCTATACTAATAATCTAAAGCTGGTTGAAAAATCATATTTACTTGTTATTAATTGAAAAAAAAATTAACTCCCTGATCGAACTTATTTTCTTATATGAAATATTATATTTTTATGCTTCATATATCTAAATTTTTTCCAAAATTGCTGGTGCTCGCCTCATGTGTCCAACCTTGCTGTTTGGTTAGCGTTTCTACATTTAGGAATTCGTAAAACGAAAAAAAAAGGGCAAGAACAAAGAATAAAATTGTAATATTTTTTTATTTGTAAACGAAGTTTTTAAAAATTAAACCCTACTTTTTCTGTATTTTTCTTTTCTACCACAAACGATCATAAAGTACAATTCACTAATACTGGTACTAAATTAACCACATTGTTTAAGCTATTTCCCCAATATAATAATGTAGGATCAGTTAATTACATTGCCAATCTTCAAAAGCCGATGATGCTTCATTTGGCTATGATCAACTCATCTGCTACTTATTAGAAGAGCTCATGCATGTAGTTCTCTCTAATATATGGTTTTGGCTAAGTCTCAATAAAGTATTACACGTAACTATATATATTATATTATAACTCTGGGAGAATTACATCAACTTTTGTAAAGCTTTTTAGGACTTTATTACTTCAAGGTGGAAGCCCTAGTTAGCTGTATATATATATAGGACCTGGTCCGGCCATAATAAATCCAATATCATAAATCGGTTTTACTATTCATAACTCGGCATTTATCACATCATCAGTGTTACAGTTCGGCATTATGGTTATAATTCGGCACTACAGGCACTACTTAATAATCAATATCATTTATTGAAATCTGACGTTACAGATCAGCTCGACGGACTACTTCACAAATGTGAAACGTCCAACCTGACATTTACTCTTATTATTGCTCTTTATTACAAACAATAAACACAGGAACGTAACCGATCTATACGTTGTCACCTATAAAAATGTATGATCTTCTATTTTAAAGGACACATTGAATTCTCAATACTAACTTAAGCTTCGGAGTGCCTTTGCAGGTACACTCCCCCCTATTTCTTGCTCAAAGCTCTACGCGATTGGATACACTTTTGGAGAAAAGCTCGGATTATCACAAGGTCGACACCGAAAGCAATAGCTCGGCGTCAACTCCCAAAGACTGAGCTCTCTCTCCAGGTATCCATACAAGAACAGGACCCATTTTATAAATTACTATCCAGGTCTTATCTATGATTAAACAATAATGCACATATATCTCTTCATTTATAAAAATATATGCAAATTTTGTTCGTTTTATTTTGTCTATTTACAATCAGAATATCAAACTCTCCACACTTGATGATTGAGGAGACACGAGCTTATTCTACTTAAGTATTCTCTAAATAAACTTCCCTGATATATTATATGGTATTTAATACTCTTATATTTAAATATAAATTTAAATTAAACTCTCTTAATAAATACAATAAATTAAGAAAATACAATACACATAAGAATGTATGCTATGGTGTTTATAATTACGATGTTTACGATAGTTATACGATTTTATCAACACTTAAAAATTATTGCTAAAATTAAAATAACTCTTTTTAATTCAAAAAATAAAAATAAAATAAATTACTAAAATGTGAAAAAATATAGATTTTAATTTTAATAACACTTAAAACATATTATTAATATTGTTTAACCACCGTAGCTACAAACAACAGGCTCCACCTGTTAACCTATGTATAATATCATTTAAGTTTTAAGTGTTTAAAACTTGAAAGCAGGTAGATGTGTAAACGGGTCAAGTTGAGTCGGTCTTGGTGAAATTGAAAACTGAATCGATTAAATTTGATCGGTTTAAGTTGGATCGGGTTAATGTATTTTTTTTATTAGACCCAAACCAATTTAATTCATGTTACGTTGATTTGAATAATTAATCGGGTACCTGATTAGAATTAAGTTTATAAACAAATTGGTAAAAATAGAAAAAAACATGTAATATTAAAACAAATTATATTAAAGAGGTGAAAAAAAATGATAATTGAAGTAAAATAAACATCAGTAAAAATTATATACATATTTCTTTTTATATAATATATTAGATAATAGAGTTGGTTCTGATTTCACGAATTTAAATTCGATATCTAAACTAATTAAAATAAAATATAACTTAATTAAATCTAATTTTTTGTCAGATATAATATCCAATATGATATAATCAAGATTGAATTTAACTACTTACACCCATTAAGCAGGCATGCCTTTTGGCAAGTAGGGATTTTACACTTATTTAAACCAACAATTGAAATAGGTGAATAATAATGCTGGAGTTATCTGTAACATAACAATAATAATAAGTTAACAAGATGCCAGAAAAAAGTGATCTGATGGAGGATGCGAGGAAGAGAACAGAACAATAATGTGTCGGTACGTTTTCATGCATTTATTGGACGGCTACATGATTGGCCTCAAACTAGCTTAGCTTATTAGGCTGCGCATGATATGCAATAGTTTTATGCTATGCACCACTTTTCATATTAATGTACCATTTAATGTTACTTGATGTGCTACGTTTTTATGTCTTATAAAAAAAAACAATATTATAAAATATAATAGAGCCATAGACGAGCACAATTTATGTAAGAATATATACCTATATATATGAATATGAATATATATACATATCACATGAGAAAAACATTCTTATATATAAAAATATGAAAATGTATTTATAGTCATCAAATTAGTTTTAATAATTAAGATTAAACATATTTAATAAATGATACTATAAATATATGAAAATAATTAATATATCTAATAAAAATATTAAAATAATTAATTTCATATAACTATAAAAAATATAATTAAAAAATTACACAAATAATATTTTTTTTAAAAAAATGAAATCATATAATAATTAAAAATATTCCATTTCAATATATATTATAACTTTATTTTTGAGAGAATCCTTAGTAAATATATCTAATAAATAAATTAAAAATAAACAATTAGATAATCGTTTTTAAATATATAAATTGTATTCTTTTATTTTTGTGCATGAAACGGAAGGGAAGAGATAAGAGTTCGTGGATTGCGCATGCGTACGTATCAATCCAGGTTAATTACTTTTCATTTTGATTTGTGCAGCTCGTCAAAATTATTTAAGTCGGTAATTAATCCCACCGTAATTAATTGTTATATAGTACATATTAATTAAATAGTTTTAAAACATAAATGCACAAAATGTTTTTTATTAGCAAACCCTATCATTTTAAAATATTATTTTTTCTAAATCATTTTTAGAAGTATAAAATTATTCTACCCTCGTAACAAACTCAACTCAAATTCGACTCCATGTGTAATATAATTAAGTGAACCTACATTGAAAAAAAAAAAAAAACCTACATTGAAATTAATTTATTCACGACTTTGGCCAGGTGATCAAGCTAAATTTATTTGTTACCATTACATTTTAAATAACAAAGCTCAATAATTTTAAAAAAACTAAAAAATAAAAATCCTCTTTTAATTTTAGTGACACAAATTCAAAACTTTTTTCCTCAAATTTATTAATTACTATTACTACTAAATGATAAAGCTAAATAATTTATCAGACCTGCTGCACATACAAGTCTTTTTGGCAAATAAATTGGTTCAAACTCAACAAAAACCAACATCAGATTAGTTCATGTAAAGACGCACTTCCCAACTGTTGAATAGCGCAAACGTCATTATAAAAAATGGTTCTTCTTCCTCGATCAAAATCGCACCGCTCAAAATTCAAACGACACTCAAAATCTCTCAAAATCTCTCAAAATCGTCGCAAAAAGTTAAGGAAATTTCTAACTAAGTTCGAAATCTTCATCAAGAAACACAGGAAGAAAACATCAAAGATCATTGAAGATACTATTCACTAATCGTCAAGTTTTCTCACTTTTTTCTTTCTAATTTTGATCGGCAAAACACCCATAGTCATACTTTTGTTTATTTAGTAGATTCATTTTGTGTTCTTAAGTTGAAGTACGTATTACTGTTCTCATTATACCAAGGTTTAGAAAATCGGACCGGTCATTAAACCGCTCTAGTCACTGGTTCACTGGTCTAATCGGTTCAACCGGTGGTTCAACTGAAAAAACCGTTTTAGAATAGAATAATAAATAAATTATAAATACACATCCTAAAATATAATTATAGTCTGATATAAATCTTAAAATATCTAAATATTAAATCCCAAATACATATGATCTTATCAAAATCCAAAGTCAAAAGTTAAATAGTAATAAAAGCATATCTAAATATTAAATCCCAACATCATGGTTTATCAATCATCAAAATCCGCAAGAACTTGTTGCAAATTTGCTTCGGTGGGATGATCTTCACCTTCATTCCCACCCTGATCAGCAGAAGAATCAAGAGATGCAGCATAAAGACCACTACTACCACCGCCACTTTGATATAAATCAGCATCAATTTCACCTAATAAAATAAACATGTTATCATTATATTATAAACTAACAACATTCTAATAAATCATTAGAAACTAAATATACTATACTCACGCAATAAGTCATCCACATTACTAGGAAGATCAGGCTCTTTCTCTACAACCTCTTCAGTCACCCAAAAGGCAACTTGACTGATACTTTCATAATCAATTGGATCATATTGTGTCTTTTGATTTCTTTTTTCTTTTTCCTTCCTAAAAAGTTAAATACAATATATGAAGATTTAATAATTTACAAATTTGTTATGATAAAGATTACAAATGAAACAATATAGTTTTTCATGAAACATATATTACCTGGATTTAAGATGCAAATTATAGGTAACATAAACAATGTCATTCAGTCTATCATGCTCCAATCTATTTCTTCTTTTTGTATAAATCTAGTAAAAAAGGCTCCAATTTCTCTCACACCCAAAAGAAGCAGATGCTTGGCTAAGAATGCGAACAGCTATCTTTTGTAGACATGGAGCAGAGCCTCCGAATAACCTCCACCATTCATCTACCAATTATAAAACCATAACATATTACAAGATATCAATTAAGAACATAGGAGCATAAAACAAGTTACTATTAATTAAACAAATATTCAGCCATATTCTTACCAGGCTTAAGTTCAGATGCAGCTGGAATAACTTCTTGTCTATCAAAACTTTCCTTCCGATCTCTATATAAATGTATTTTCTTTATTGCCTGAACTGAATCCAAATTGTTACACTTGCAATACAAGGTAACAAGATCAAGCAAACCTCGCATAACATCAGGTGCTTCTTTATAATTTTCATTAAAAAAGAATTTAGGATTCAGGAAGTAAGCTGCCGCATGAAGATCTTTCTTCAAATGCTTGTCCCATCTTGAGTTGATAATATCTGTGTACGGCTGATATGCAGTCTTGGATTGCCTAAACATCTCCTTAATTGCATCTTCTGCCCTTAGCATTCCTTCATAAACACATCCCAAAGATGGTTTGTCATCAGCATCAACAACCCTCAGCAAGTAAATTAGAGGGCCCACAAGTTTACATACAGTAAAGCAATCGTCCCAAAATTTGCAGTCCAGAATATAGCACTCACAGCTCTACCAGTAGCACTCCTTCCTAATTTGTGATCAGTGAAAATTGAATCTACAACCAATTGTTGCAACTCCTTTTTACGGTCAAAGATGCTCTTCAATGTAATAAACACAGTTGCAAACCGGGTTGCACCAGGACGTACAATTTCTCTCTAATGAGGTCTTTGTCTTAGCCAAGATAAGAAAACCATATGATTGTACACAAATACTGTGATCTTTGAAGCATGTGTTGCAAGGTTAAAAATATGCGCCATGCTGTTTATATCTTTTAAAATAAGATTAAGGCAATGAGCAGCACATGGTGACCAATAGATATTATCATATTTTCTATTGATAAACCTACCAGCAGCAACATAATTGGCCGTATTGTCAGTCACAACATGCACAATATTATTTGGGCCGATCCATTCAATTACCTCAGAAAACAAATTACACAAGTGTGAAGCATTTTTTACCATACTGGAAGCATCTACTGATTTCACGAAGCACAAACCTTTAGAACAATACACCAAGAAATTGATTAATGTTCTTTGTCTTTGATCTGTCCAATCGTCAGCCATGAGGGTACATCCAATTTCCTTCCATGCACTCCTATAACTATCAGCTAGCATTTGCTTTCTCTTTTAAGATCAGCCAACAAATGAACCCTTAACTTATCATAAGAAGGCCCTTTGTAACCAGGTCCAATACCAGCAACACTATCCAGCATATCTTGAAAATATGGCAACATCACAACATTAAATGGAATTTTACAATCCAAAAGCCACCGAGCAAATCGTTTATCAACCTCGTGTATCGCCTCTTTGTTTTGCAAAACACTTTTAATACTTGGTTGAGTTCCTAGAGTTGTTCTTGGTGCAAACATAGGAGGAATGACTTTGGCTTTTTTCTTTGGATCGCCTCCAATTCCTTTATGATTCGAGGTACGCTGCTGTTCCTGTACTTCTTGAGCTATTGCCTCATCAATTGCATCCTCTACCTCATCACCACCCTCTTCACCAAAACTTATTTTTCTTTTCTTTTTGTTGGTCTGAATATCTTTCAATAAACTTTCCATCTGTTTTTCCACATCATATGGAACTTTAGGATATTGTTTCACGTCTCCAGTAATCTTTGCTAGATGTTTCTTCATCCTGTGAATTCCACCTCCATTGAAAACTTGTAGACAAAATAAACATTGATACTGTGGTTTTCCATTCACCATTTGTAGAGCAACATATTTCCAAGCTAAGTCTATTTTTCTCCTAAGGTTCGAAGAACCTTGTGACTGACTATCGTTAGCACTATGGGAATTAGGATTAGCAGCATCATTCGGAATAGGAGTATCGGCAGGCATGTTATTATTCACAGAAGCATTGTTATCAGCAGTTGCTTCTTGATTAATACTATCTTCCATAACTAAAATTAATAAAACATATATGAAATTAAAAACAGCCACAGCAATAAATATTAATAATTCTATTTACACAATGAACATTAACAATTATGCATAACCAATTTGAGAAATTCAGCCAGTCAACAAATATGCAAAACTGAGTAAGTTTTCAGCATTAACAAAGTACAAAACAGTAACAAATTTGAGCTACAAAATAGAAATTTGAGCAACACACAGAAATTGAACTACAAACAAAAATTGAACTACAAACAGATATTGAGCAACACACAGATTTTGAGCTGCAAACCAAGTTATCAACAAATAGAAATTGAGCTGCAAACCAAGTTACTAACAAAGAAGTTCACAGAGGCAAAGAACAAAGATGGGCAGAGGAAGTCAGTTCAGAGAGGCAAGTCGAAGTTCACAGAGGCAAAGAACAAAGATGAGCAGGCTACGAGTCACTCACCGCGCGACGAAGAAGATGATGGGACGGGCAGGGAACTAGGCGAAGAAGGAGGGTTACTTGGGCTGACGACCAGGCTGGCGGTTGCGCTGTTGACCGTGCCGCGGTGGCAGGCTAGGGTTCGGCGGCTAGGGTTCAGTCTTCTCTGTTCTCTTCTCTCACTCAGATGAATATGATTCAGCAGTGAATGGGTTCAGGGAAAGAAAGGGGGGGTTGGGGTGCGGGGTGCAGGGTGCTCCACGGGTCGGGTCGAGTTAAGGGTTTCTTTTTTTTTTAAATAATAAAACGGCGTCGTTTATGCAGAACCGGCCGGTCACCGGTTCGGCCCAACCGGCCAGTTTTTGGCCGGTTCGTCGGTTCTTTACCGGTTCTTTCCAGGACGGTTTCTACAGGAAGACCGGACCGTTTGCATTGCCGGTTCGTGGTTAAACTGGTCGAACCGGCCGGTCCGGTCTAGTTTCAGAACCTTGCATTATACGCTTCATTTGGTGATAACTGTGTTAGGTCGGTCTAAAAATATTACGTAGTGTTTGTTATATAGTTTAACCTATATTTGCATGTGTTTGAGGGATTTGAATATGTTTTTGTGTATGTTTGAGTGTTTGCATGTTTCAAACTTAGTTTGCCTGTAGTGCTTCTGGTATCAATGTATTCATGGTTGTGTTTCGGTGTATTTCGCATGTGTTTTGGTTATTTTGCTTGTCTTTCGGTATATTTCGTGTGAATTGAGGTGTACTTAACACTACAAGATATTTATTTATCTGTGGCAGTTTTTTCTCTTATTTGTGGAGGTTTATAACCCCCACCAAATGGTTTGTGGGGGGTTTCTAAAACCCCCAAAATTTGAGGTGCCACGAGGTCTTTCGTAGGGGTTTTTAAAAACCTCCACAATCTATTCAGTAGGGGGTTTTGTGTGTGATTAGTGGGGGTTTTATATTAAATTTTTGTGGCAATTTTTGGTCAATATTTTTGGTAGTTCAAAACCCCCACAAAAAGACTTTTCCATTTTAAAAATAACAAGTATTTTGTGGAGGTTTCAAACCTTCACAAACCTGTCTATAATTTTTAAAAATTAATTTACATTATTCTTACACTACTGATAATTTATTATTAAAAAATATTTAAACAAGACATTAAAAATGTAAAAGAAAATCAAAAGAAAAGAAATACTTCAAAACAAAACATAGTACACTACCATCATTTTTCAATCACATTAATTACAACTACAAATGAATAGTATATTTATACCAGTAGAATCTAACAGCAACTCAAATAAACCTATTCAAAAAATAAAGTTGTCCAAATGCTTTGTAACATCAAAGAAAGTCTAAACAGCACAATGAGAAAATGAGTTACTAAGCCATTGAATTAATAACATGCTAGTGGTTAACATGTGAAAATATGCAAGGAAAACATCTCTATTCTTGGTGAAAATGAGTCAGAACCAATCTTCATTTCACTAAACATGACTGTTAGATATATTAACAAGGCCAATTGACATACGTACAAAGCTTCATTACAATATTGATGCATCTCCAGCATCTGCCAATCAAGAAAATGAAACTCCTTCAAGATTTTAATACTCACTTACAAGAGAATACAAACCTGAAAAGAATGACAGAGGCACACTGCAAACCTTTTCTAGGAACGATGACAACAGGTGCTGCTTTGCAGTGGTGGAAGCAGTACTCTCCAACACTTCCCTGTAGCACACTGAACAAAAAAGAAACACACTCTTGCATCAGAAATTTAGAACAATATTGGATAAATGTAGAGGGAATGGAGAGGCTAACCTCTGAATTAAGCTTCTGCCTCTTGATCCCAGAACTACAGCCACAGGTTTGATCCTCTCTGCTTCCCTGCAAATTACTTTCCCTGCATCACTTTCCACAATCTGAGCCACTGTCTTCACCTGCATATAACATAACAAGGATTATTAACTAGGTACTATTGGATCGAAATATCCACGGTAGATTTGAAGTTCATGCCTAGCAAAATCTAGGTGTAACATAGACAAAGTATTAGAACAAAAAAATGAGAAGAATGATCAAATTCATTCATTAAGTGTTTATACATACTCATTAATTTGTTGAATTCTGTTTTGTCATCCTCATTTTGGTCTTGATGTCAAGCTTTTGTCAATTTGCAGGAATGACAAACCCTCTATGACTCAAGAATAGCATAGTGCATGCTTCTTATCTAGTTTCCCCAAATTTACCCCTTTTTTCTTGTTAATTCAATTTAATTTACTTTAATTGGACCGAGAATTAATCCCATTGGTTCAATATTGAGAACTTCTTTCTATAAGTTATGTGTGGATTAGCATCTGGTACACACTGTAATTAACTATTTTACTCTGAAGAAAGTAACCCCAAGAGGCAACTATTTTGGCAGAACAACACATTATGGAGTAGAGTTGATATGAGGAAATAGCAGCTACAAGACTCTGAGTGCAATGATATAATCTAGAATGTAACACTTCTTAGACTTATCTCACAAACTGTGGATGGCTTCAGTTCCAATGATATAATCTAGAAAAAATATAACAATCTTAATCTAATGTAACTAATAATATTAGAAATAAATACATTAAAATTGTCATTAAAAACCAGAGTAGCACAACTGAAAAAATGTCAATGTAATTTACCCTTTATTAATTTTTCTAGGAAGGATTTTACATTCTTTTCAAGTTTCAACTTATGGTCTCTAATTGTGCTTCCAAAATTTATTAGGGAAGAGATGCCTCTATAAATCAAGAATTCAAGATACATCTGTGATGTGCCTTACCTTGAACTATCTCTTGGTGCCATAACTATTGCAACGGCTTCTGGAAGCATAATTTGAAGAGAGAATATACATTTACATAAGCAATGAAAGAAAGTATAAAGGAATCACCTAATAAATAATAATTTAGTTCTGTAGAGTAACAAAGAAGTGCAGAAATTTATGCCAAATTATATGGCAGGTCCATAAAAGATTTCAGGAGCATAGAAGCTTGTATGTTCTATATGAAGTATACTCTAAACTTTATGTTCAGTAGATAAAGGTCTATAGATGAATCTATCATGACAGTTATGAGTACAAGAATTTGACATAAAAGTAGAAAACACCATCATTAAAAATGACTTTATGAGTACTAGATAAGGTGCATCCAACTCTTAATAAGCTTTGAAAAGATTTGGCATATAATAGCAAGATACATACCAAGTCTAAGTACACTACTACAAGTAAAATAACTGATGCACGAAATTGCAATCACACTTTTGCAATCCGCACAACTAACCAGCAAGTGCACTGGGTCGTCCAAGTAATACCTTACGTGAGTAAGGGTCGAATCCCACGGAGATTGTTGGCTTGAAGCAAGCTATGATTATCTTATTAATCTTAGTCAGGATACCAATATGATTCTTTAGCCTCGATTATAAAAAATAAAAAAAGGTGTAAAAGGAGTAATTGTTACGTAGTAATGGAGAATATGTTGGAGTTTTGGAGATGCTTTGTCTTCTGAATTCCTGTAACATAATGCTTCCTCAGTTTCAAAAGGGCAAAGTTCCTTCCATAGTAAGCTGTATGTAGGGCGTCACCGTTGTCAATGGCTACTTCCCATCCTCTCAGTGAAAATGGTCCAAATGCTCTGTCACAGCACGGCTAATCATCTGTTGGTTCTCGATCATGTCGGAATAAGATCCATTGATCCTTTTGCGTCTGTCACTACGCCCAACAATCGCGAGTTTGAAGCTTGTCACAGCCATTCAATCCTTGAATCCTACTCGGAATACCACAGACAAAGTTTAGACTTTCCGGATTCTCATGATGCCGCCATCAATTCTAGCTTATACCTCGAAGATTCTGATTAAGAAATCTAAGAGATACTCATTCAATTTGATGTAGAACGGAGGTGGTTGTCAGGCACACGTTCATGGATTGAGGAAGGTGATGAGTGTCACGGATCATCACCTTCTTCATAGTGAAGCGCGAATGAACATCTTAGATAGGAACAAGCATGTTTGAATGAAAAACAGAAATAATTGCATTAATTCATCGAGACGCTGCAGAGATCCTCACCCCCAACAATGGAGTTTAGAGACTCATGCCATCAAAGAGTATGAAATTTAGATCTAAAAAATGTCATGAGATACAAAATAAGTCTCTAAAAGTTGTTTAAATTCTAAACTAGTAACCTAGGTTTACAGAAAATGAGTAAATTAAGATGGATAGTGCAGAAATCCACTTCTGGGACCCACTTGGTGTGTGTTGGGGCTGAGACTTAAGCTTCTCACGTGCCTGGGCTGTTTCTGGAGTTGAACGCCAGGTTGTAACCTGTTTCTGGCGTTGAACTCCAACTTGTAATCTGTTTCTGGCGCTGAACGCCAGACTGCAACATGGAACTGGCGTTGAACGCCAGTTTAGGTCATCTATTTTCGCGCAAAGTATGAACTATTATATATTGCTGGAAAGCCCTGGATGTCTACTTTCCAACCCAATTGAGAGTGCGCCAATTGGACTTCTGTAGCTCCAAAAATATCATTCCAAGTATAGAGATGTTAGAATCCAATAGCATTAGCAGTCCTTTTTTAGCCTGAATAAGATTTTTGCTCAGCTCCCTCAATTTCAGCCAGAAAATACCTGAAATCATAGAAAAACACACAAACTCATAGTAAAGTCCAGAAATATGATTTTTGCCTAAAAACTAATAAAAATCTACTAAAAACTAACTAAAACATACTAAAATCTACATGAAATTACCCCCAAAAAGCGTATAAAATATCCGCTCATCAATAACCACCAAGGTTTTTTCCAGTATTAGCCAACAATTTTACAATCCCATCCAACAATAAAAGAAAGACATAAAGAACATATTTCAGAATAATCAGCTGGAGAGAGAAAAAAAGAGAGAGAGAGAAGAAGAAGAAGAAAGAAAGAACAGAGGATGACCTGTAATATAGCATTAGGTCCTTGAGTCCACCAACTAGCACAGGCATCAAATAGCAGAGCTACAACTTCTGTGCTCTGAGCCTTTAAAAAAACCAACAAACTAGAATCATGTAGTAACAAGTTATCACTTATCACCATATAATGACACCTGTAGTAATTGTATCGAATTCATGACTCTAATTATAAAATAAAAACTAAGTGCAGCAAGTTCAAGATAGTTCGGTCTCCTAAGATATTCCACGTAGTATTGCAAAATAAAAATTCATAGATTTAAGAAGCATTATTAAAAATAACTAAATAGATAAATATAGTAATAACAAAAGATAAAAGACAAATGACAATTAATAAAAAAAGTTTTGAGGATGAAACCAAATATTCCACTCGAAACAAACCTTTTGGAACAGGGGGTAGCACTAGAACAGGAAGCCTGCATGAAGAAGTGAACAACAGTATATAAGTAGAGATCATACTGAAAAACAGAAGAAAAATCGAGACAAAAATAAGGAACATAGCTTATCCTTCAAGAGTATGAAGATTTCTCTTTATGTAATGCAACAAGCAGAAAGCAAATATAGCAACTAGTATGATCAAGCTTACTTGTTCCGCATATAAGACATTATTCGACCCTCGTTTAGAAGGCCGTGATCTTCCAAAACAACAGCAACAACATCATAACCTCGAAGAGTCAAGCTCTCATAAGCAGAAATTGTTCCAGAAATTGCAAATAGCGGACCTAGAAAAATATGCAAGCCTTTTGCATTAACATATAAATTGAGACATATATTCATTTGAAATTGAAATTGTAACTAAAGTACCAAAATTCTGGAGCACCAAATTCACTTATATAAGTCACATTAAAGTGATCCAGAAGCATCGGGACTTGCAACTCCACTTGCAGTTTCCACCACACACATAGAAGTTATTGAAGACTTTGTGGAGAATTGTTTCTTCTCTCTATGTAACCCTTTAGATTCTTTTCCTGAAAATTACAATATTAAGTTTGTTAATTGATCCTGCTAAAATTCTTTCATGTTAAACTACTATTCTAATATTATCTTACCTTTGCTTTCTGCATTGTGTTTTTAGCATTAAGCACTTTGATTCCATTACTACTTTCACCTGAGAAAGAAAGGAAATTTCAGTTGTAGTACTAAGAACTTCTCAGATATTATCTTCAACTCACTTTTTATTCCTTTCAGATCACTTCTATAATATCTATGGACATGTTTTCATGTTGAAGCTACAAAGAAAGCATAAACAATTACAGGTTAGTTGTAATGTTCATACCCTTCAAATTATTAAAAAATACTTAAATATTATAATTATCACTGTAAATATTGTGAATATTTAACTTTGTTCTGATGTGAACATTTTTTGAATATGTATTCTAACCTGATTTCTGTAAATATATAGATGTAAAAACAAAAAGAAAAGAAAGTGCTCAGCTCGAAAATTTAACTCCAGTTACCAGCTTCTGTCAAATCTGATTTGGAGAGTAAGGAACCAAAATAGAAGATACATAGATAAAATAGTTCAGTAAATTAGTCAGAGAACTTCAACCACAGGAATCACTCTACACGAAAACAAATGAAAACTGAAAAAGAAAAGAAAACAGACTAAAACAGCGGCTTGATTCAGAAGCTTTCAACGCGGCAACTACAGCGGCAAGAAGTCCAAATGCAAAAGCATTCACTTTCTCAACCTCATGCTCAAACGGCAACAGCTTCTGAACGAGGTCTTCTTCCGTGACGAGAGGAGCTTGGAGGTGCTAATTGTTGAACCAAAGCCGGAATAGCTCCTCATTCGATAATCGCGTTCACCACTTCCTCTGCAAGACACAACCATTGAAGGACTTACACCTAGAGACATGCACGACCGAATTTTTCAAAAATTGAAACAAAGGGAGCAACACGCTAGGAGATCGAGGAAGAGGAATGGAGGATTTACCATTTTTGGCAAGATCGGCGAGTGCGTGAGTGGCGCGCTTGGCGGCGGCTCGATCTGACTCCTTCCATGAGAAAGTGGAGTTGAGGATGGAAACCTGCTCCTGGACCTTGGCAAAGATGGCGTCGCGGGCGTCGCCGGTTACTCTCTCTTTGATCTCAGACACTACGGTGAGCTTGATGCCTGATGGTGACAATGGCGAAGAGATTATACTGCGGTGGCTAGTAGATCTAGGGTTCATTCTCAATCTTCTCCCTTTTCGATTTTTTTTGGACAAGTTTTTTGTTGGAGTTAACTTTGCATTGCTTGGGTTTAATCAGAGTAGGTTAGGGATTGGTTATTGGTTTAGAAAATTGGGCTTAAAAAGTTTAAACTAGCTTTAATCAATGGGGGTTTTATATTTTGCCATACATAAAATATGTTATGGAGGTTTTATAAAACTTCCACAAAAAACTTCCATAAACAAGTAGAAATCTTGTAGTGCTTGTTGTTGTTGTACTCTTTATGCTGTAACTAGACAACAGAATATTTTTTTCTGCTTCTGATATTATTTTGTACATATTTGAGTGATTTGCAACTGTTTTAGTCTATTTTTCAGGACTTTTGTTCATCGATTTGTTGTAACAACCCATGAAATTTTGTTGTAGTACTTTTGTTATCATTTTATACATGTTTGATTGAGTTGCATATCTTTTTTACCTCACACATTATATGATGTAATCGAAAAATAATAGCGGTGTGTTTGGTTTGTGTTTTGGTATATTTGGTTTATCTTTCAGTGTATTTCATCAGAATTGAGGTGTACTTGGTACTGTTGTACCCTTTAGCTGTAACTAGACAATAGAATATTGTTCTTGTGCTTTTGATGTTATTATGTACATATTTGAGTGATTTACAACTGCTTTAGTCCATTTTTAAGGAATTTTGTTCATTGATTTGTTGTAACAACTCATAGAATTTTGTTGTAGTGCTTCTAGTATCATTTTATGCATGTTTGATTGAGTTGCATGTCTTTTTGACCTCACATTGTATGATGTAATTAAAAGATAATAGCGGTGTTTGGTTTATGTTTTGGTGTATTTGGTTTGTCTTTCGGTGTATTAACCTTTTTTTTATTTCTTATAGAAAAAATGGTAAAAAATGAAGTATCATAATATAATGTAAGCATATAGATCTTTGAACAACTCAATTTATTTTGTATAAATATAGTTTATTTACATGATTCTCATTTATTTACAAAAAAATCATGATTTGAGATGCTTCACAAGATCTATTCATGATAAGTTCCAAAACATGAGCGAGGACAAGAAAGCCATTGTTCGAGAATTTGAATTTAGTGGTTTGATGCATATCCCTATCATGAATATGCCACATAAGCTATTGAAAGAATTGGCATATTCATTTGATCTGTCCCGTAACAGATTGGATGCACGGTATGGTATAATCAGTATCACCCAAGAAAATATAGTAGCTATCCTTGGCTTGAGTGCATCTAGTAAAAATCTATTTCCTAGTATATTCAGTGAAACAAATTTTGGTGTATTATCAAATTATTTATGTGTTATTAAAATATTTTTTGCAACTTTTCCAAGGCCACACTATCCAGCCAAAATTAACTTTCAAAAGATTAGTAAAGAGAATAAGGAAGTTGTAGAAGCTTCCAAGGCAAGCCTTTGTCACAATTATCATCTTCTATGATGGAGATGAGTGTTGATGGGGAGGAGAATTGACTGAAATTCAAGAGGGCATTTATCCTCAATATTCAGATGTCTTTCTTGTTGTCGACAACGGTAAACAAACTTTTTTTAGTTCACATGCCGCCCATTCTTAACGTGGACGCAATACGTGAAAGGAATTGGGGTGATCATGTGCTCAACTTCCTCATAAAAGGCATTAGAGAGCACATATTGAAAAAGAAATATGCTGTTAATGGCTGCCTCTTTACTCTAATGACTATATATTTTCACAAATTGACACACAAAAATAATTCGGTGGATGCAATTCCTGGACCACCATAGGTCCAACATTGGACCATGTAGTTGCTGGTTGAAAGAATAAAAGCTGAAATCAAAGATGACATGGTAACTCAACAAAATTCCTTCTTTATTTTTAGTGTATTCGATATAAATATATTGTGTAAACAAATATTTTTTCTGTCCTAAGGAATCGTCAAAATGGCACAGTTGAGAAAACAACTAAAGGAGAAAAAGAAGGAAAAAAGGAAAGAAGAAAAGAAGGAAAAGAAGAAGAAGAAGAAGACTATTTCTGCGGAAAGTGAAAGTGTTGCTGAATCCGAGTCTGATTCTGAAGATGACTTGGAAGAGACACCAAAAAGAAGAAAACAACCTAAAAAAATGACAAAGAAGTAAGTATTCTTTTTCGGTGTATTTTTTTACCATTTTATTGTTTTTATTTGCCTGATGATTATTTGGTTTTTCAGGATGGAATCAAAGAAAAGAAAGCACGTTACTGAGGATTCATTTTCTAAAAAAGAAAGTGAATCTGATGATGAGTAAGATTCAGAAACTATAATTGAGATACTATGTTTTTCTTTTTCGTCAAAATTTTATTTATTAACAAAATTTTTTGAATGTATTGTCAGAAGTGAACAAAGTGAGGAAATAAGAAAAAAAAGATTGAAGAAAAAAATTCACAAGCCTGCAAAGAAGTAAGTATTATTTTTCAGTGTAATTAGTATGTCTTTCGGTGTATTCCGTGTGAATGGAGGTGTATTTGGTGTTGTTGTCCTTTTTATGCTGTAACAAGACAATAGAATATTGTTCTTGTGCTTTTGATGTTATTTTGTACATATGTGAGTGATTTGCAACTGTTTTTGTCCATTTATCAAGAATTTCGTTCATTAATTTGTTGTAACAAACCATAGAATTTTGTTCTAGTGCTTCTGGTATCATTTTTTGCATGTTTCATTGAGCTGCATATTTTTTTAAACTCGCATTGTATGATGTAATCAGAAAATAATAGTGGTGTATTTTGGTTTATATTTCGGTATATTTTATTTATCTTTCGGTGTATTTCGTGTGAATTGAGGTGCACCTGGTGCTCTTGTTAATTTTTTTATTTTATCAATTTTATTGTGTTTATTTTTCTGATGATTATTTACTTTTCCAAGATGAAATCCAAAAAAAGGAAGCATGTTATTGTAGATTCATCTTTCGAAAAAGAAAGTGAACCTGATGATGAGTAAGATTCAAAAAACTATCATTGTAATGCTATGTTTTTCATTTTTGTCAAACTTTTATTTATTAACAGAATCTTCTACATGTATTTCAGAAGTGAGGAAAGTGAGAAAATAAGAAAAAGAATATTGAAAAAAAAGCCTGCAAAAAAGTAAGTATTTTTTTAGTGTATTTTATCAATTTTATTGTGTTCATTTGCTTCAAGATTCTTTGCTTTCCAGGATTGAATCCAAAAAAAAAACATGTTACTGAGGACTCATTCTTCTAAAAAGAAACTGAATCACATAATGAATAAGATTCAGAAACTATCTTTGTAATACTATGTTTTTTTCATCAAATTTTATTTAATAGAATCTTTTCCATGTACTATCAGAAGTGAACAAATACAAGAAATAAGAAAAGCAAGATTGAAGAAAATAAATGATAAGCCTGCACAAAAGTATGTCGTGCTTTTCGGTGTATTTTTTCAATTTTATTGTGTTTTTTAGCCTGATGATTCTTTGCTTTTCTAGGCTGTAGGAAAAAATCACGAATATTCCAGAAACTGGGCTCCACTCCACAAAAGCTCACTATGATTTTTCACAAACGTAAGATTCAATGTCTGAAATTCTTTTTTTGCTAAGATTTCCTAAAACCTGATGTATTTATTCTAGTTTTACTGAATAATATTTATTTTATCCTTAGAATTCCACATAAAAATTTGGGAACTGAAAATGATGCTGTGTTTTAAATACAAACAAGCTATCAGAGCAGTATAAATCAACTAAGTGATAACACGTAATTTTTGTTTCTCATGTAATTTTTGTTTCTTTAATTCTTGTGCTACCATATTCTGCTTCTGATTTCATATATATTTTTTAGAAAAAAATCTCTTTAATATTTTATGCAAAAAAAGGCAAGAAAAAAAAAAGAAAAAACTGCAACTATGTAAGTTCTCATACAACAGAAGTTGTGTTTTTATTGAATGCTTGAGGTGTAGTTGTGAGATGATTTGGTGTATTTCAGGTTCAAGGAACAAGAGGAATCATTGAATGAACCAGTTCCTATTTAGGAAGGAATAATAGATGATAATCCTAAAGGACAAATGATTATTCTTCGGATACAGACGTATTCTCAATCAGAACCACTAGACATGTGAGTTTTCCAATTCACTTTCAATGTTTTATTTATTGAGTATAATCATTTACACCTGAATGTTTACTCCATATTAACTTTTTCATTTTTATTTTTCTTAGAGTTCCACTTCAAGTATGTGCTCGTCCTTCAGAAACACTGCCTCAAGTCCTCCCTACATTCAACAAACTGCTGAAAAGTCTTTCAGAGAGGAAAATATAGAAGAAGAAACTATTAATGTGTAAGTATTGCATAAAATCCTTTTCTAATATTTTAGGTGTTTTTAGTTTCTATTTCAGTGTATTGCTTCTAATTTGAGGTGTGCTTGGTGTTGTTGTCTTCTTTTTGTTGTAACTATGTAATAGAATATTGATTTTGTCCATTTTGAAGGACTTTATTGATGCATTTGTTGTAACTGGCCCATAGAAATTTGTTATAGTGCTTCTGGTGTCATATAGTGGATGTTTTATCGAGTTGCATATCTTTGTAAATAGACAGTGTATTTGGTTCGTATTTTGGTGTATTTCATGTAAATTGGGGTGCACTTAATTTGCTTGTATTAATTAAATTCTTTTTCTATACTCTTGCAGCCCTCCAAAACCTTAACAACCTGAACAAGAATCTCATGAGGAAGTAGCTCCTACTAATGTGTAAATTTTAATAAATAAAATTCTTTTTCAAAATTTTTTGTGCCTTTTAAACTATTTTATGTGTCATTATGCAGTCATCCACCTGCTAAAGTCGTGTCTGATGGAATAATATTGGTTGCCAACACTATATTGAAGAATGATTTTTCTGTACCATCATTTAGCTTTGGCTTCTCTTAATCAAGTGAGGAAGCTACACTTCAAGAGGGTGAACTATCAGCTGACAAGAGAAAATCTCAAGACAGCCTAATATTGGTAGAAGAGTTGGAAGAGTTAGTTGAGGTCATGAATACTGGGGTTGCAGCAGCACTAAATTATGCTAAGCAAAAAAGTCCCTCACCATAAATGGTGCAGTCTACACTGAGCCTCCTTGACAAGTTCAAAACTCTCGTGAGGCAAAAGGAAATAACAAATGATCTTAAGGAGAAATGCTTTCATTGGGTCACAAATATCAAGACTAATGATGGATGCTCTAATGAGTAGGAGATGATTTTTAAGCTGAAGCATGAATCTCACTTGGAAATAACCAGAATGCACTTTGATTCTTTAAAAGCTAAATCAAATATTAAAAATTTGGGAATACTAGAATAACATTAATGATTTTATTATGAGTTGCGCCATATATGTATTAAGTTTGGGTTTTTTTTTTTCGTAGGTTGTCTTGGCAATGTGTCAAATTCTGAACAACAAAATTAAAAAAATTGAAAAACTCATATACTGTCTCCCTCTGATATTGTGGTAAGCTGTAGTACATTGAAATTTCGATGTATTCTTAAAATATATTGTTTGTTGTAACTATTTCTTTCGGTGTATTATACAAATTTTACAAAATGCCACATTGACGAGTCATGAGGACAACTTCATTCATCCAAAGACACTATCAAGACTGCACTAACAAGCCCTTCTAGATTAAAGACTATCAAGACTGCATTAACAAGCCCTTCTAGATTAAAGACTATAAAGACTGCATCCCGTTTTTAGACAAGAAAAAGTTTACATTCCATTCATTTGTAAGCTTTCATTTATAAAGCTTCTTAAATAATTCTTACATTAGGTGTCAATTAAACTAAAAAATTATTCTCTCTAGCAAAATTCAGATATTTGTCCCAGTTTGTTATGTGCAACATTGGTGGATATGGATGGCAGATGTTGAAAAGAAGAAATTTCATGTCCTTGACCCATTAAACAAAAAATCTCCTTTGGAAGCCATAACAAAAATTAATAAATTTGTTGTAAGTTATTTATTTGATACAAATTTCTGTTTTCTATATAAATTCTCTTGTTTCTGTTTGTTTGAAATAAGGTGTATTGGTAGTTTTTTAGAAGAGAAGATTAAATTCTATAATATACCGAATTACTTTTTGAATACACTGAAATCTATTCATATAAACACCGAATTATGTAGGATGAAATTATTCATTTCATGTAATTTGGTGTTAAATATAGACTTTCTTATACTTGGCTTGTTTTGGTTTTGGAGCTTCATAATTTTACTTGGCTTGTTTTGGTTTTTAGAGCTTCATAATCTCACAAATGAGGGTGTTTGCCGGAGAAAAACCTTTGGTAGACAAGGATGAGGGTGTCGAAGCACCATATGTCAACATCAGTGAGTAGCGAATAATGTATCAAATCTTTCTATTTACTAAATTTTACTTTATTTTTTGTTAATGCCAATTTTAATGTATTATTTCATTTTTGGTTTTAGATATGATTGTGCAATATATGTGATGAAATGACTGGAGAAAATTGATCTGAAAAAGATAAAAAAGAAATATATTCATGGAAGAATTAAAAACAAGTAACTATCTTTAAAAATAGAAAACTCTGTTACTAAATTAATGGAGTTTAATAAAGAAATTTCTTTAAATTATAGGAACAAGTTGATCATTTCAGAGTCGAATATCCTTCATTCATTTATTTGATGAAATGAATCAACTTAGAGATAAAGCTATTCAAGAATGTGAAGCCATAAGACTTAAAAAGTCATCTGTTGCATTATTAAATCCTTACTTTACATTGGAATCAAGAAATATTGATAGTACATAGTTTGAATATTATAAATTGTTAAAAATTTCTGTACTGGTTGTGAACTGAATTGTCTGTGCATTGTATAGTTTAAATAAACACATACTATGTATCTTTGTAAATATTCAATTCAAGCTTTTCATAAATTTTCATTGCAAAATTAAACTTCTATGAACCTGTCTGTACTGTATTGAAATATTAATCTGAATGAATCCAGGTTCCAAAAATGGAGAAAAAAAAGAATAAATTCTATAATACACCGAAAACTATTCAAATAAACACTGAATTCTATGTATTGTATATTTAAAACAAACAAATCCCATCAAATAATTGAAAAAATTAATTTCAAAATATCGTAAAATAGAACAAAACAAGAAAATATACATATTAAATCTCATTTCCATAAAAAAGAACATTACATAGATTACATCGAAAATGTGTCAAATAACAACGAAATAGATTCATAAACACACCAAAAATCTATCTTATTCTCTTGAATCTCTGAAGTAATAATTCATAATATGTCCATGATAATGGCTAAAATTTGACTGCATCATTGAACCATGATAAAAAAAGTTCAACTACAAAAGATAAATCATATATTAGCAAAACTATTAGCATGCACAAACTCAATTTTTGCTCTTTAAAGAACATTAGTTTTACCTCACTTAGAGCTTTCTTTTTCTTTTTCTTTGTAGGATTTGCAATATGTTTTTCAGTGTTCGATCCCAATCTATTTTTCAGACATCCTCTTGTTCTCACCCGTGGATGGCTTTGAAACTCGTTATTATCTTCCAATGAAGTATTGTCGTGAGATAACGAACATTTTTCTTTACTTTTGGCTTTGTGTTCTTGGATCTCAACCATAGTATTATCATAAGCGCGGTGTAGAATCCTAGTCAACTCCTCCGATTTTGATGCAAATTCACAAATATTTTGTGACCGAAACACCAAATCTCCTCTTTACGTTCTTACTCCATCGTTGCAATATATATATTGGTGACACTTTATTTACTCACTCAAAGATTAACATGCCTAAAGAGTGATGACACAATATCTCTCTTGACTCGAATAATAATCATTAGCATTTAACTTGAAATAATATCGCATCGTACGTAACTGCAAACATGTTGAATGTTGAGTTAGAAACTTGTTCTACAACTTCATATACTGTATAAGCTAAAGCGGATTGTATTGATCTTGTGATGCAATTCACTTTTTCTCTAAATTGTTCTTGGACTTCCCTGAACTTCTTTTGCATATACACATGTTGAAATTGAGCTTTTATTGAGGATTTTGTTGCACAAGGTATGTCGGTATGAAAATCTGCAGCATCTGATTTTCTCTCTCTACTCTCTACTTCCTAGGAAATTATCATATTGGTTGACGAATTGGATAAGTGAGATGTTGTGCGTAATAAACTTGTTAAAAAAAGCATGCATGCTTTCGATCCTTTGTGTGCTTCTTATTCCGGTCCAAAAGTGGTAATTGAGATAAGCTAGAATCCATAAATGACGATCTTCAAAAGCTTTTAAAAAAATTAGAAAAATACCTAAATCAGAACCAAAATACACCGAAAGATGTGCAGTTTGACAACTCTATTGCACAAGAAAAATAGATAAATATCCACACACTAAAAGTAACAACATCACTTAATCCTAATAAAGACACCATTGCCTGAAAGCCACTTGTTGTCCCCAACTCCATACTTTATCAGAAAATCATTCCAATTCCTATCAAATGATTCTTTTGTAAAAGATTTCCAAACGACATGACTCATCTCGTGTTTAATTTCTTCGTGTCGCTTGTAGCCATTTAATTTACTTAGGATCTTCTTCATGATATGCCAAATACACCACCGGTAAATTGTTGTGTGCATACAAGTTTCAATAGCCCTTTGCATCGATGTACATTATCGGTAAGAATGCCTTTTAGAGCATTTTTGCCCATGCAACAAAGCCAACATTCAAATAACTATTTAAACGACTGAATATTCTCATTTTTCATCAAAGAACATCCTAGAAAGTGTTGACTGACCGTAATGATTCACCCCAACAAAAGAACCAAAAACCAGATTATACCTGAATACAACAACACAGAAAAAATTATATATACAACGAAAAACTATCTAAATATATCGAAAGTATTACGAAAATACACATAAACCAGAACATCTTATTACCTGTTTGTATTGTAAGTGATATCGAATGAAATAACATCTCTAAAATACTCACAGGCAGCCTCTTCTTGCATCGACCCAAAAAGCAATCTTAATTGACTGATCAACCTCAAGTTCAAGCTCGAAAAAAAAATTCTGATTCTTCTCTTTTATTCTTAATAATTATTTTTCAAATTCTTTTGCATCCTCTAGTTCCGAAATATTCCACACTTCTCTCGTGATGTAATTTCTCACATCTTTTTCAAAAAACTTTTAATTCATAGTGACCCCCTGTTGCTGCGACAAATGATTGGTATGTTTTGCTTGGATTGATTCCGGCTTTCTTGTTATGGTCTATTGTACATCGTACAGACATGCTTAGTAGCCTATATTGTTTAAGCATCTCTACTTGATTTGGACAGTACAGATGTGAATGATACAACACAACCTTTGAAATGATCCAAACACCAACGTCCTTCAATCTATGTATATAAATTCTTGCAGAACAATTTAATCCAGCTGAGGAATTTGTCTTCTCAGTTGGAGATATGTTCGATTTCCATTTTCCCTCTCTGATACATGTAATCAATTGATTTTTAATTTTGTTTTCCTTCTTATTTGTGCTTCAAATTCTCGTAGAAAAATCTGTAAGTTTAGAATAATCTTTGTAGAATTTTTTTAGCTTCTTCAAACGTGTTCAAAGCCATCCCATCCTTTGGAATAAGCTGCTCATCAACATCGCACAGAAACTAAAAATACATTGAAATTGTTCCAAAATAAACCATATTAGAAACTAAAATACACCGAAATTGAGAACGAAACCGATTCATCAAAATAAGAAAATCAAATTTAGAACTCGTACATTACATTCAAATTCAAACTATCAACCATGGACAACGATTTTCACAAACAACAACAAAATGATTCAACTACAGAATCATAAACTACCAACAAACTATATTAACTAGATTCAAACCACACCTCACCACTTGATTTGATTCAAATCAATAATACAATTCACCTTGGTTCAATTGAAAGTCTGAAAATAGTAAAATACACGAAAATGTCCAAAATACACCGAAAGAGTTCTAAAATACACCGAAACGAGATGGAACAGATTAATCACAATAATAATTCAGATTTAGAACTCCTACATTACATTCAAACCATCAACCATAAACAGCAATTTTCACAAACTAAAACAACATTATTTACCTACAGAATCATAAACTACTAACAAACGACATTAACTAGAATCGAACTACACCTTAGCCGCTTGATTCAATTCAAAATAATAATCCACTTCACTCTGGTACAATTGATAGTCTGAACTTGAATCATTCATTATCTTCGACAATGAAATAACTGTTCAAACTTGATTTCACAGCTTGATTTCTATAACACCCTAACATTCATATCCTTATGCTCGGGTCATAAGTCAATGATAATAAGGTGGTACAACTCAAGATGGAGTTATAATACATGTATATTTTAGAAGGAATTAATAAGCGAGAAGTCTAAAAAGAGTAAAAGAAAATCGCAAGCATACACACACATATCGAAGAATATAATGCATTCGAATAAATAGGGTAAACAAAGAAAATTTAAAGGAAGAATAGAGTAAGACAGAATACAATATAAACATATGTATAATAGCCACTAGTCACAACCTGCGAAGTTTAGGTCAGCTAGGGTTACAACATAATCAAATAGTTGATGACAGATCTTATCTCTCCCAAAATATATCAAAGCCTCTATACGCAAGGTCTCAAAAGAAATATTTACATTTACATTATTAAAGTTTTCCAAAATAAAAGGGAAAAATCTAATCAAAATACAAAACAGAATTCAAAATATCTTCGCCGTCATCCAGACGAACTCCAGCTCACTGTAGAGCACCAGGACCTGCGTCTAAAAAATCAAGAATATATATAGAATGAGAACCCCCAACCCATGGGTTTTCAGTATGGTAAAAATGGCAAAGAGATACAATATAAAGTAACAGGAACTCTCTAAGTAATCTTAAACTCCCATACATTAGTCGTTCCATTCTAAGCTCTCACTAATTCGTAATTAGGCAACTATCATAGGAAATTTTAATCTAACTCATCCTTCTCCAAGTTCCTTAGTCCTCCAAACACCAAATAGAACAACCCTCAGTGTAAAACCCGGTTAAATTGTAATTATTAGTTAATAAATTAAATTATTAGTGGAAAAGATTTAGAAATTTAAAATTTATCATTTGGGAGGATAAAAATATTTGGAACATAAATTAAAACCAAGGTTTTGAAAACTGATTCAAACCGGTCAGTTAAACCGGTCGAACCATGAACCGGTGAGAAAGACGAGTCGGTTAAAAGGCATAATCGCTAGATTCAAAAACTGAAGTTAAACCGTCAAACCGGTTGAAAATTGTCTGGTGAACCGAACCGGGACTCGGCTAATTTTCAAATTTTTTGTCCAAACGGCATTGTTTCATCAATGAAACCCTAACCACGTAGAATCTCTCACCCACTCAGTCACTCCTTCACCTTCAGCTCACCTGTGCTTCTCAAGTCTCATCTCTCACTCCTCCCTCACTCCCACACTCTTCTTCTTCAACCTTTAAACTGGAACATTTTGCCACCGCCGCCGTTCTTCTTCATCGTCGTTCTTCAACTGCCAACCACCGTCGTTGTCTGCATTACAACAACATTGTCGCAATGCATGTTCCACCTCCTTTTTGGCTGAGCTTTTGCCTCTGTTTCGCCATGATTCCACCGCTGTCTTGCCGAGGTTCTACTGCTCTTTAGGCCTTTTTCGTTGCACTCATCCCTTATCTTCCTATTCAAGCTGTTTAGCTCTCTGTTCTGACCCTTTCATCGTGTGTTAAAGCTCCAACTCCCTCTTCTTGTTCTGTTCGAATTTCAGAACATGCTCCAGCCTAAGGTGATTTCTTTTCCTTTACTTGTTCTTTTTTGTATTAATTATTCAGTTATTATTTTATTTAATTGTTGTTTTAATGATTAGTATGTTGTTCCAGTTCTTGTTTTGTTGTTGGTATACTGTATTTTAAATTTTAGTTCTTGTTATTTTGATTTTCAGTTCTAGTTGATCTTATTAACTTGTTAATTTGACAAATTATTGTTTTGCTGCTTTTCTTGATTTTTTAATTCTTATATTGTTGTGTTGTTCTTGATCTTTTGATAATTTTATAAATTGTTCTTGTTTTGGTTTGTTGTTCTTGATTTGATAAATCATATATTGTTCATGTTATTGATGTTGATTTAATAAATTATTTTGGTTTGTTGTTCTTGATTTTATAAATTGTTCTTGTTGTGATTTGCTGTTCTTGACTTTTTGATTCTTAGATTGTTGTGTTGTGTTGTTTGTGCTTTAGTAATCAACTCGGCGACGACAGCTCCACCAGCAACGACGACAGCTCGGCGGCAGCAACTCGACGGAGGCTTCATTTAATAATCAGTACTATTTGCAGTTCAGATAAGGTCATGGTTTAATGGAGCCTTCAAATGTAGTGTTTGACAAAACGAACTCTTTCATGGACTCTTCGATCCTCGTCACAATCCGGTACTTTTTCTCCTTTTCTTCGTCGACAAAATGATTTCAATCCTCTTCATTTAGGTTTGTCTCTTCTTCATTCATTCATTCAACTTTGTTGATTCTGTTTAACATGTTGCATTAGCTTATTTGTTATGGTTTAATCTGAATTGGATAACTTAATCCTATTATACTACTACATTCGCACTATTATTCAAAAGCAGAACCGTTGTGAAAGGTATCAGTGTTAAGCCTGAAAGAGAATTGAAAGAGAGAAGAATTCTCTGACATTATGAAACTCAGAGACAGACAAGAGAAGGTTGAGAGATTGCTTTAGTTCTATAAACTATCTAAGGGAGGTCCCTTCCAGGAATCAACCACTCATGTAAAAGGAAGAGTAGATATGCATGATGCTTTATTGATTATAGATAGCCTTGATCAACAGAGCTTAGATGCCATTACCACGTCCAGAATATGAACCGTCATTGGATTAAAGTTCATTTTTGAAACCAACATTGGGTAGGATACTCTTGCTACAGAGTTTATGACAAGTCAAAATGGGAAGGAGCACCCCAATAATGTCCTTAGAATGCCACTTTCTCTAGCAAAACTCAGTTATACTAAAAATATTAATGATTGGTTATCTCTGATTGTTAGTCATTATATGTATTGCATTTTTGAATTATTGAAGTAGGTCAAGTACTAAAAAATATGGGGAAATATTGAAGTGAAATATCAACGATAGACGACAAAATGTATTATGTGTTAACTATTAAACAATTTTATATTATAACAATAAACGTGTTCCATAATTTTTTATTGTGTTGATGATTTTTTGATTATTTTTTATTGTTTTGATGTTCTATAATTTATTTATTATTTTATTCTAAAATAGTTTTTTTAGTTAAATCACGGTTGGACTGGTTGGACCAATAAACTAGTAAACCAATGACTTGAGCAGTTTGATGACCGGTTCGATTCTCAAAACCTTGATTAAAACACTTATTTTAAAGGTTTTGGCCCAACTTTGGGCCAAAAAGAACCAAAAAGAGAACCTGGGCCACAAGTTGCGCCCAAGGCCCATTAGCTAACCCCCCACCCCATACCACTTCAACCCCCACTATTCTCTTGTCACAATAACACAACACATTCAAAATATAAGAGAGAAAGAGGAAGAGAACCCTTGATGTAACACTATTCACCCTCCCTCTTCATTTGCGATCTTGTGATACAGAGCTTTGATTGACGAGATGTTTGTGGCCATGCATTCATTTCAAAATTCTCTTCCATCCTATCCAAACAAAATGGTAAATAATGCTGAATTTCGTGTCCAGTTCTCCCTTCAACTCATTTTTGCGAATTTTGGTTTGAAATATTGAAAAATTTTGTGATTTTGATGGTTTAGGGGTGCTCTAGTATGAGCTATTGCCGGGTTTCATCCATATGAGTAGTGGGTAAGGTAATAAATCACCAACCCTTGTGATTTTTTGAATTAGTAAACCCTAGTATTGATTATGATGATTTGTATGATATTAGGTTAAAAATTAGTGTTTATTGGAGTTGAATTTGGCAATTAGATCGAATGGGATTGGATTTTGGTGGCTGAGCTTGTTGAATTAGTTGGAGGCTTGAGAAGCTTGTGAAAAAGAAAGCTTTTGTGGTGTTTTTAAGCTTGGGAGAAATCGGTTATAGTATGTTTTTAGTTTCTTGTAGTTAATATATAATGTTGTGCAAACTTTAGGCTAGTTTTCTTAGGATAGGTTTGAATGATATGAATTGGTTGATTGAATATGTGTGGTATGTGAGTAATTGAATGAAGTTTGGATTCGATATGAGAATAAAATATGATGATTAATGATTATGATAAGGAGAATTGGTAAAATTTGAGCCAGAGGCCGTGCTCGGGTAATTGTGATATAATTGAATGTGTGACAGTGATGTGAGTTATGTTTGGCATTGGTGATTGTTGGAATTGTGAATGTATGAATGGAGGATTGTTGAAAAAGATTGGTAAATGGGAAAATGTTGTTGGATTTGAAAATTGTGGATTGAATGGGTTGATAGATTGATAAATTGAATTATTTAAGTGTTGTGATGATTGAGGAGTAATAGATAAAGTGTAGAGGTGTATAACATTGATATTGGTATGGTAAAAATTATGTTTTGTGATAAACCCCAATTTTGTGGTTTATCTTGTGCTTAATTTGGGGGATTTTATTAACTTTTCTCACATTTATTCAATGAAATAGCATGGTGTTGTAATTCTCCCTAATTTTGCGCTTAAGAGTGAAAACATGTTTTTTAGGACCTTAAATTGGTAATTTTAATTCACTTTGATTCCATTCGAAGCCTTGATGTGTTTGTTGGGTGATTTCAGGTTCATAAGGCACGTATTGGATAGAAGAAGTGAAGAGAAAAGCATGCAAAGTGGAGAATTCATGAAAAAATAAGGATTTGGAGTGGATACATCGACGAGCACGCGTGACAGACGCGCACGCGTGAAGATGAGGTCGTCTAGGCGATGCGTGCACATGACATGATGCGTATGCGTGAGAAGGAAAATTCCAGACGACACGTACAGGTAACCCATGCATACGCGTCACAACAGGCACGTGACCTCGTTAAAGTGAAAACACTGGGGGCAATTTCTGAGTTTCCCAGACCCAAATCCAACTCATTCATGAGGGTATTTCAAGCTTGGACAAAGGGGGAGCAATTAGTTTTAGGTTAGCATCATGCAGGTTTGTTTTCTAGAGAGAGAAGCTCCCTATTCTCTCTAGAATTAGGGTTTTAGGTCAATTGCATCTTAGATCTAGGTTTAATTTCTCGTTTTCATCTTGTTTCTTTTACATTTTCATGCTCTAGTAGTTTAATTCCCTAGTTTCTCCTTGTTAATTTCCCTTTCTTTGTCTCTTTTTATGTTGATGAACTCTTGTTGGATTTGGATTTCCTTTAATGCAATTTGATGTTTGATGTTCTTTTGTTAATCTTACTTTCCTTGCAATTGGGTAGTTGTAGATTTTATTCTTCCTTGCAATTTATCATGTTTTCCTTTTATGCCTTCCAAGTGTTTGATAAAATGTTTGGTTGGATGTAAGAGTAGATTTTTTAGCATTCTTGGCTTAGAAAGAGGAATTAGGCAATCTTGAGTCATGAACACCCAACTTATGTTGGTGATCTAGAGTTGTTAGTTAATATTGTTTCCATTGACGCTAATCTTTTGCTAATTCAATTAGTAAGTTTGTTAGGAATTTTGGATTGAGATTAACTTGTCTTATTTGACTTTCTCTCGTGTGAAGATAATATTGTACCTTCTTCCATTGTTGGGGATGACTAAATAGGATAAGCTCTTGTTAATTATTGTTATGATTAGTGACTAGGATAAAAAGTATATATTCTCAATCTTTGCCATGAATGTCTCTCTTTATTAATTGCTTTCTTTAATTGTTTGCTTTATTTTCTTGTCATTTATTTTCTTGCCCATTTTATCAAATGAAACCCCCTTGTTCCTTCATAGCAAATAATTGATCACTTCATTGCAATTCCTTGTGAGACAACCTGAGGTTTGAATATTTCGGTTAATTTTCTTTGGGATTTATACTTGTGACAACCAATTATTAAAATTTGATGTGAGGATTATTAGTTGGTTTGTAGCTATGCTTACAATGAAGTAATTCTTTTTCTATAAGAGAAATTCTAGACTGACGGTAATACTCATCATCAAATTTTTGGCGCCGTTGCCGGGGATTTGCAATGTGTGTTTGTTATTGGTTATTATACATATGTCAATATTGTGAATAGTTTGCTCTTTTGTTGGTTTGCTTGTTTGAGTTAGTAGTTAGATTTTATCCCTTTGTTTTGTGCTTTTTGTTTTTGTTTCTCTACTATGAATTCTCACCATTTTGGCTATGAGTCTGGTTCAAATTATATTGTAGGAAATGGAAGCTACAATGACAACTTGCATAAAGGATGGAACAATCCAAGATGGGAGGAGTCTCGAGGAATTGATCATTCTTCTTGGAAACAACTTCCTCCGGTTCCTTATAGGTAAAATCCAACTCCTAATGCATACCAACCCAATGGATGTGGTGACCCTCATTGTGGTTGTCAACAACCACCACCATATATCCATAAACCACCTTTTTAACCTAGTTTTGAACCACCATACTCACAAGTCCCCTACCACCAAACACCTTATTCTGACCCTAATCCTTAACCACCATACCAACCCAATTATGAGCCATATGAACCATACATAGAACCACCACCATTCCAGCACAATTACTCCCAAGAACCACCAATTTCATACACCCCACCTCCATACCCTTACCAAGATGAACCACCTTCTAATTATGAGTCCTTTCTCCCAAACAATGAACTCTCTCTTCCCACACCACCTCCAATTGATTAATCTCTCCATGCCTTCATGCTAGAACAACAAAAAGATATTACCTCTTACATCAAAAGGCAATAGGAGATGCAAAATGAGTTCAAGAAGCTAGAAGTCGTGATTGCTACCATGGCGGAAGCTGTTAACAACATGGTCTCCTCCCGCCTAAGCCTATTCGATCAAGGTACTCCCATGGTTGAATGCGGAGAAGCAACCAAGGAGCATAGTGAGGGAGTGAATTTGAAGCTTCAAGTTGAAGAAGAGGAGCTAAAGCAGGATTTGCATCAAGAAGACGAAGTTGATGTCATTGATGTTAAGGAACTGGATAAAGAGTTGAGAAAAATTGATCAAGAAGTGGATTCCATCATTAGTGATTTTTTGTCCACATTGACCAATCCCCTTGACGATCTTCTTGAGCCTTCTTCCATTGGACTGAAAAGCGATACTGAGAAGGATGTGCAACTTCCAAGGCATATGTTAAGTAATGAAGGATTGGAAGAAGTTGAGTAAGTGACAAGTTTTGTTATTGAAGATAATTTCGCACCAACCAATGTATTATTGAAGATTGTTGAATCATCCTCATTGTGTTGTGAATTTGATGTTGAGGAGGCTAATGCACAACCTCTGACACATGACTTAAGCAATGAGGAATGTGAGGAAGAGGTTGGTGAACAAGGAATTGGAATTGAAAATGCTTGTCAAGAGGTGGAGGTAGTCAAGGAAGAGCACAAGGGAGTGGAACTTGCAAGATCAATGGGACCACCCCTTCCTAAGTCACCATCCAACACAACATTCAAGTAGATAAAATTTCTATCCCTAAACTTTACCTTCTCACTTGAATATAGTTTGATTGAAACTGATGGTCACCTTAGAGCTCTTTGTGGATTGAGGAGTAATAGAGAGTTGTGTAATGGTTGGAAGTTTGATGTTAGGCTCATTAAGGTTGAACCCTCAAGGCATAGGTCCCATGGTTGGAAGAGTACTAAATTGTATAGGTCTAGGAGGAAAATTTGGTGCTCTAAGGAGAATTCTATGTGCCTACCACTCGGATGGAACAATGATGACCAATTAGAAGACGAGTGTGAAAATAAGATATGGGATCACGAATCACAACATGAAGACCAATTTTAGGAGCTCATATCTTGGGAAGTACTTAACCCAAGCTTGGTGAAGACGGTTGGAAATTCTAATAGTCGTTTGAGGTGCAAGCATGCTTGGAGGTTCAAAGATGAGTATAAGCATAAACCACCTTGACAAGGAGCCTCCCAATTGTCCAACTTAAGGACAATAAATAAAAGTGCTAGGTGGGAGACACCTCACCATGGTAAAATCTTTCCATTTTCTTGTATATATAACCAATGAGTGAATTGAGTTGCCATTGTAGGTAGTTTTTCTTACCCTTATACAGTTTGCTTGATTGACGGATTGCTTATTAGCTTCATGTTTTGATTAGAATAGTTGTTGTTGAATTGTATTTTGCTTGAAGTGTAAGTTTTGTTTGTTTTGTATTTGAAACTTTTTCAAAAACCAAAAGATTTGTTGTTAAATTTGAATTTTAGTTGCTTTAGAATGATTATAGGTTAGGAGAGTGCCCTATTTCTGTTTTATGATTCTTAAAAAAAGAAAGGGACGCGCCACGCATAAGCATGGCCGACGCGCATGCGTCGTGCACTATTTTGGGACTCCTGATACAAAAACCAGAGAGTTGCGCTGGAGTGGTGCTGCCTTTGTGCGAAGAGCACAATTTAGCCCCACGCATACGTGTAGGCGACGCGTCTGCATCACCTTTCTTTTCTCAGTTCCACACGTCTGTGTGGATGATGCTTATGTGTCACTTCTCCCCTCCTGCTTCCCACGCGTACGTGTGAGTGAAGCGCGCGCGTCACCTTCGTGCCTTGTTTCTCCCCTTTTTCCTCTCCTGTCTTCTTTCTTCTTCTTTCTTCTTTCCTTCTTCTTTCTTTATACCTTTCTTCTTCTCTCTTCTTCCTTTCTTACTTTCTTCTTCTCCCTCTCTTTAAAATTCCACTTCTTATTTTTCTTATTTTTCATTTTCTTTTTTATGTTGCATTTGCATATTTTCATTCATTGTGTTCTAATTTTTTTGTAGCTTGTTCTTATTTTCTTTTCTAAGTTTCTTATTTTACCATTGGTGTTGAATTCGCATACTCAATTGTTGAGAATTTCTTGCATTGTTTTGGTGCTTTGTGACTTGTTTAGTGCTAATTATAATATTTATTCCACACACAAGATTAGTGCTCTAGTCCTTCCTAACTCATTATTCTTTGTTTTTTTGCCTCATTATCATTGAGTTAGGACGGGACCAAATGCCCTCATGCTTATCACTAATCTTATTTGAGTCAATTCTTGTTGAGCTTGATGTTTCTGAGTGCTCTTCATGCTTTGACTTTACTCTTGCATCAAGTATTAGTTGATATACTATTTACTTACATTGTTTTCTCACTCACATGCTGTAGCTACCATGTAGTTGAGAACCATACTCGTATTTGGCATTATCCCCCGCCTATGTTCTATTTGCTTTGATATCTTTGTTGTAGGCTTAATTTTCTTTCTTTTTCTTCCCTTTTGGGTTGGCCACCAAGAAGGAAAAAGGAAAAGCTTCAAAATGGGGGCAATAGACAAGTTCAACTGCACAATCTTTTGAAGGAGCTCATCAGTTGTAGCAACTCGTCCACCTTGCTCTTCTTTGCATGCACCGAGGACGGTGCAATATTCAAGTGTGGGGAGGTCGTTCGTCCAACCTCCGTGGGTAACCACTTTCTTTTTCAACACTAATTCTTAATCTTCTTTGTTAGATTAATTGTTGCATTGCTTGATAGGTTGCATGTTAGTTAGGATCTGTACATATTTACCACTTCTTTTTGTGTTTGGACTACTTAGTTAGAGTGATGATTTCCTTTCCAAGAAAAATGTTTAGGGCACCCTACCAATTTAAAAAATTTTTTTGTATTGAACTTTCTTGAAGAATTTATTTTGGAACATGATTTTTTATCTAAGAACACAAGCATGTGAGTTCTGAGTCCAATTGTGTGGTTACATCATATAACCACTTATTTCCATTCTTGTGTGCATTATTTTCTTTCTATGATTGTAATCTTTGATTTGTTTGATTCTTTATGTCCATCATTCCATGTATATATGCATTTATATGATTGAGGCCATTATTTCATTTAGCTCACTTACCCAAATAGCCTACCTTTCATTAGCCATTGTTAGCTAATTTTGAGCCTATTTAATTCCTTTTGTTCTTAATTTTAGCACATCATTACCCCTAAGTGAAGAACAATAAATGTACCTTAATTTGGATCTTTAATTAGCTTAGGCTAGTGAGGGTGTGTATCATTTGGGAATGGAAAACTTGAGAACATTGGTTGAGGTAAAATGTATTTTGTATTTTCATTGAAAATATTAGGAATTGGGTACATACTCATGTATTAATTATGTTTAAACCATATGCATTGATACTCTTGTATATACTTTATTGAACAAAAGAAAAAAATACAAAATAAAGAAAAATATATATCAAAAGAAAAATAAAAAGAAAAAAATAGAAAAAGAAAACATTTATATAGAAAAAATGCAATAAAAAGGGGACAAAAATGCCCCAAAGTAAAGTAACAATAACAATACATATGGAATGTGAATTAAAGAAAATGCATGAGTATTTGAAGAAAAGTGGGAATCATGGGTAGTTAGGTATTGTATTAGAATTATATAGGTTGTTATATGTGTTTGGTGAAAGTTTAGGTTAATCAAAGATTCAAATTTCAAGCTCACTTGACCATATGCATCCTTACCTTTACCCTAGCCCCATTACAACTTATAAATAAGTCCTCCTAATAAATGTATGCATGCATTGAATAATTGTTGATTGTTAGATGAAAAACAAATCTTGGAAAGCATGATTAGAAGAGAATTGAGTGATCAACCCTATACACTTGAGCGACTAGAGCGGATACACTTCCAGTGAGAGTTCGATGCTTAATTCCTTATTCTCGGCTTTCATGAGCTTTCTTCTTGCAAGTCTATTTGAACTTCAATTTTTATATTTGAATTAGTAGGATTCATGAATCATCATATGACCTTAGCCCTAATTGTTCATATGCGTTCTTGGAGAATTGATTTGATTTACTATTAACCAAGTAGGTAGAATTATTTTGCATTTAGTTGCATTCATATAGATAGATTGCATATAGATAGTGTGCATTGAATAAATGTTGACACCCTTTGTTTCTTTCTTGAGTTTAGCATGATGACATGCTTTGTTTAAGTGTGGGGAGGTTTGATAAACCCCAATTTTGTGGTTTATCTTGTGCTTAATTTGGGAAATTTTATTAACTTTTCTCACATATATTCAATGAAATAGCATGATTTTGTAATTCTCCTTAATTTTGCGCTTAAGAATGAAAACATGATTTTTAGGCCCTTAAATTGGTGATTTTAATTCACTTTAATACCATTCGATACCTTGATGTGTTTTTTGAGTGATTTCAGGTTCATAAGGCAAGTATTGGATGGAAGAAGTGAAGAGAAAAACATGCAAAGTGGAAAATTCATTGAAACACAAGGATTTGGAGTGCATACATCGATGCGCACGCATGACAGATGCGGATGTGTGAAGATGAGGTCGTCCAAGTGACACATACGCGTTACATGATGCGTACGCGTGAGAAGGAAAACGCCAGACGACGCTTACATGTAACCCATTCGTACGCGTCACAGCAGGCACGTGACCTCATTAAAGTGAAAACGCATGGGGTGATTTCTGAGCTTTCCAGGCCCAAATCCAACTCATTCCTAAGGGTATTTCATGCAGAATTTAAGTTTGGACAAAGAGGGAGCAATTAGTTTTAGGTTAGTATCGTGTAGGTTAGTTTTCTAGAGAGAGAAGCTCCATCTTCTCTCTATAATTAGGGTTTTAGGTCAATTGCATCTTAGATCTAGGTTTCATTTCTCATTCTCATCTTGTTTCTTTTACATTTTCATTCTCTACTAGTTTAATTCCCTAGTTTCTTCTTGTTAATTTCCCTTTTTATGCCTATTTTTATGTTGATGAACTCTTGTTAGATTTGGATTTCCTTTAATGCAATTTGATGTTTGATGTTCTTTTATTGTTGATTTGAGTTGTTAATCTTACTTTCCTTGCAATTGGGTAGTTGTAGATTTTATTCTTTCTTGCAATTTATCGTGTTTTCCTTTTATGTCTTCCAAGTGTTTGATAAAATTCTTGGTTGGATGTTAGAGTAGATTTTTTAGCATTCCTGACTTGGAAAGAGGAATTAGGCAATCTTGAGTCATGAAAACCCAACTTATGTTGGTGATCTAGAGTTGTTAGTTAATATTGTTTCCATTGACGCTAATCTTTTGTTAATTTAATTAGTAAGTTGATTAGGACTTTTGGATTGAGATTAACTAGTCTTATTTGACTTTCTCTCGTGTGAAGATAATATTATACCTTCTTCCATTGTTGGGGATGACTAAATAGGATAAGCTCTTGTTAATTATTGTTAAGATTAGTGACTAGGATAAAAAGCCTATATTCTCAATCCTTGCCATGAATTTCTCTCTTTATTAATTGCTTTCTTTAATTGTTTGCTTTATTTTTTGTCATTTATTTTCTTGCCCCTTTTATCAAATCAAACCCCCTTGTTCCTTCATAGCCAATAATTGATCACTTCATTGCAATTCCTTGTGAGACGATCCGAGGTTTGAATACTTCGATTAATTTTCATTTGGGTTTGTACTTGTGACAACCAATTATTAAAATTTGATGTGAGGATTATTAGTTGGTTTGGAGCTATGCTTACAACGAAGTAATTCTTTTTCTATAAGAGAAATTCTAGACCGACGGTAATACTCATCATCATTTTGGTTTGAGAGTTTTGAAACTAGAGGCTTTTGGCAAATTTGGTAAAAACTGATTTTTGACCAACTTTGACGGGTTATAACTTAGCTTCTGGTCCCTCAAATCTTGTGAAACTTATTTTGAATAAAAATTGGGTTCGTGCAGTTTATAACGTTCGAAGAACGAATTAAAAATGATTTTAAACGAAAAAGTTATGCGCATTTGAAGTTGGTGTGAAAAATTGATTTGTGAACTTGACAGCTTTTTGGGAATATTGATATGCGTGCGTACGCGGTAGGGTCATGTGTGCATAGGTATTGGGCTCTGCCTACATCCTCGGGAACACAACTTTGTCATTTTTACATGCTCACGTATATGGACGAAGCTCGCGTACGCGACACTCTGTTTTGGCTGAAATGAAATTTTTGTATTTTCGATCATTCCTCTAGCCTTTTAAACCATGTTATGAGTCTAGAACCGGTGTATTAGAGGATAGAGGAGTTAGGAGTGAGACCTAATGAGTCGAGACTGTAAATTGAAGAAAAAGGGACTTAATGTAATGAGAGATGTGAAGAGGATGATTATGATAATGAAAAATGATGATGATTGAAAAAGGAAATGAGGATGACGAGGTTGACTATTAGAGTGATGGATGATGAGAATTGATCTTAATTGTGATTTTTTAATGAATTGAAATGATATTAAAAAATAGATTTGGAAATGAAATTGAATCTAATTGAGATACACCACCGGGCAAGATGTAGTGGCGTTGTCCACTTGCTCTGGGTAAAGTTGAAACACCGGATAAGATGCAGTGGCGTTGTTCACTTGCTCCAGTGTCGTTGTCCACTTGCTCCAAGTAAAAGTTGAGATAACAGGTAAGATGCAATGGCGTTGTCCACTTACTTCGGGTTAAGGTTTGAGATACTGGGTAAGATGCAAGGGTTGAGTTTCGTCACAGTTGCTCTGGGTCAAAAATCGTAACACCGCCTGGGTAAGAGGCAAGGGTTTTGGTTGTCCCCCTTGCTCCGGGTTATGTGGGTAAGATGCAGGGGTTGCGGTTTTGTCCCACTTGCTTTATGTTGTAGTGTTCTTGTCCAGGATTTGCTACCGAACGGGATTGGCTATATAACTAACAGATGAGACTCATCGGCCATACGGCAGACATATATTATATGCATTTGTATGTTTTGTTTGAATATGCATTTGTTTTGGCTTGCCTCTTTGCTTAACTGTAATTCATTGCTACTTAATCTATTTGCTTTATTTGCTATCCATATTTGTGTTTTCCTTATTTGTCTTGTATGTGTTTGTTTCTGAGAGATCCCTCATGCTAACGGAGGTGACGCTAAAGGTTGTACCACTTGGTGACTAGGAGGTATGCAGAAAACTGATTAGGAAGAGTTAGACTAGAAACTTTAGACAAAATCACCTTATTTCTGGCTTAGTGAGAACTCTAGGATTTAATTTGAGTTATTGGAGATTTTGGAATGTCTCTGGCTTATCGGGACCTTATTTATTATCTATATGGACACATTTATCATATTGAGAACTACCGGTTCTCATTCCGTACATATTCTACTATTTTTCAGATGCAGGACATGAGACACCTCGCTGAACATGCTGGAGACTTACTTAAAGCAAAGATCTATGTTTTGGGATTTCTTTTATTATATATCTTGTTTATATATATGTATATATATTCTCCACTTTTGTATATATTTATATTTTGTCTCTCCTAGAGGTTGATTTGGAGAAATAGGATTTATATTTTGTCTTTTGGTAAACATTTGGGTCGTATATATGTATATACATATACTCTGCCCGGCCTTTGCTTCGCAGGCCGAGTTTGGAGCTTGCTATATTTATCTTTGGAACTCTATATTCGTATGTATATTATCTTTTATGTGTGCTGTTATCTATCCTTTCTATGCTTAACCATTTCGAGTGTGATGCAAATCTCAAGTTTTTTTGTTCAACTTTTCTTTAAGGATCCTAGTTAAACTATTCTTCATATGTGTATGTGTGTGTGTGTGTGTGTGTGTGTACGTATTTTACTTTTAGAGGTCGTAATAGTCCACCACCTCTAATTTATGAACTTAAGCGTAAAGCTCTATGTTAGGGTGTTACACTCAGCGTTAACCGACACCAGCATGAGGGACCTCTCAGTTATACGAATACAAGCAAGGCAATCAAGTAAATCACAAGTAATTACAAGTAAAGCAATTAGCATACAATCATTTAATAAGTACAAATAAATAAGTCATAACAAGTAGCAAACTCAAACAAGTCAAACAAGTACAAATGATGCATGCCTGCTGATAAACCACTATTTTATGGTTTATATTGTGTTTAATTGAGTGGTTTTATCAAGTCTTCACCCACTTATTCATATGATTTGCATGTATTTACAATTCCTTCCCAAAAATTGTCCATAGTTAAAAACTTGCTTCCTAAAGATCTTTTAATTATGTATTTTTATTCTCCTTTGTACCATTCGATGTCGTGATCCGTGTGCTAAGTGTTTCAGGCTTCATAGGGTAGGAATAGCTTAGAGAATGGAGAGGAAGCTTGCAAAAATGAAAGAAACACAAGAAACCAAGGAGATGACCAGCGAACACCAACGCGGACGCATGGCTCACGCGATCGCGCGATTTGGACAAAACCACAGCGACACGTATGCGTGCTTGACGCATACGTGTGGATAGAGTTCGTGCAAACGACGCGAGTGGTGCCTGACGCGCACGCGTGGAGAGGAAAATCGTCAAATAACGTGTACGCGTGACCGACGCGTACGCGTGACCGACGCGTACGTGTGACATGCGCGATCTGCAGAAAATTCCGGAAATGCTGGGGATGATTTTGGGCCGCGTTTTGACCCAGATTTCAGCCCAGAAACACAGATTAAAGTCAGGGAACATGCAGAGACACAACACATTAGATCATAATTTACTTTTCATAATTTAGATGTAGTTTTTAGAGAGATAGGTTCTCTTCTCTCTCTTAGGATTTAGGATTAGGATTCCTCTTAAAGGATTTAGGATTTCTTCTTCTCAATTTCCAGGTTTAATATTCCTTTTATTTATTTTCTCTTTTGTTTGTTTATGAACTTTTCCATGTTGGATGTGATTTCTTTTATTAATATTTGAGGTATTTCATACATATGATTTTTATTTAGCTTTCTACATTCTTGGCTTTGGTTGATTAATTGGTAACTCTTGAGTTGTCAAACTCATCGTGATTGATAATTGATATCTTTGCTGATTGATTTAGATTCCTATAACTCTAGTCTTTCCTCAGGAGTTGACTAGGACTTTAGGTGTTAAATTGATTTATCCACTTGACTTACCTTCATAGTTAGAGGTTGACTTAGTGGGAGCAAAAATATAATTCTCATCACTATTGATAAGGATAACTAGGATAGGACTTCCAGTTTTCATACCTTGCCAAGAGTTTTATTAGTTATTAATTTATTAATTCATGCAATTTATTTCTCTTGTTCAAACCTTTTAAAAACCCAAAAATACTATTTTTCAATAACCAATAATAAATCATACTTCCTTGCAATTCCTTGAGAAGACGACCCGAGGTTTGAATACTTCGGTTTACTTATTTTTATTGGGTTTATTACTTGTGACAACCAAAACGTTTGTACGAAAGGATTTTCTGTTGATTTAGAAGCTATACTTACAACACGATTATATTTGTGAAATTCTTTACCAATAGAAAATCCGATCGTCACCTGCCCTATGACCGATGAGTTTCATCTGTCGGTTATACAGCCAAACCCGACATGTTCAGAGTAAGTGGAATCACTCCACTGCATCTACCCAGACAGGTATATTTGGCAAGTGGAATCACTCCACTACGACAAGTTGAATTATTCCACTGCATTGCAATCACATCCAGAAGTAAGTAGAATAACTCTACTGTGGCAAGTGAGATCACTCCACTGCATTGGAAACATATCCGAAAATAAGTAGAATCACTCTATTGCGGCAAGTAGAATCACTCCACTGCACTTCCCAGGTAGGTATATCTCAAATTGGAGTTAATTTTCATTATTGACTTCCTTCTCAATTCCATTTCACTCCTTTTATAATAATAATCATTATCAGTCATCACCATAACTCATTTTCCTTATCGTCCTCATGATATCTTGATCATACTCAATCATCATCCTCTGTCAATCACATAGTCATCATCATACCCCAATCAAAATCAATTATCACTCATCATTATTCCTCATTATCATATTCATTCTCATCATACTTCACTTCATATTTAGTTAATCTTTTTTCAATTCACTGTCTCGACTTATTCGGTCTCATTCCTAGCTCCTCTACCTTCTATTTCACCGGCTCTGAACTCACAACAGGGTTTACAGAGGTTTAGAAGACTCGAAGAATGGTTAAAAATACAAAAATACATTTTCTGCAAAACTGGGTGGTTGTGCGTACACATGTCTCATGCGTACACATGAGTCTACTTTTACGCGTATGTATGGTACTCGCACAAAATCTTTTAAATTCTGGAATGCCCATCATGCGTACGCATGACCTCAAAATGCTGCAACTTCTACAGAATTCAGTTTTAAAACCAGATTTTCAAACGTTCATAACTTTTTTTTTCATAAAATTCATTTTTCAACCATTCTTGAACCATTAGAAATATTATTGAATATATGTTTTAAAAATTCAATTTTGTTAATTTTCAACTCCGAAGACCGAGTTATTGCCCGACGAAATTGGCTAAAAATATGTTTTTGCCAAAATTTAGGCTTTTACCAAATTTACACTTTTTCTAGTTTCCACAACCAAAGCATTGGAACTCAAACCAATACACCCAAAATAGTTTGAAAGGCATATTTTACACAAAATCAAACCTCTATCATACCCATACCACCAACACTCCTCAATTTCTCAAAATTTTTCATCACCTAAAAATCAAGTTTCAAGTCTATATATTTAGAACCAAAATATTTCATATCAGTTCCACTAACACACATATCCAACCATTCATTTCTGTCTAAATCCAAGCCCAGTCAATTATTCCAAACTATTTAAATCCACAACTCCAAAATCCAAAAACTTTTTACATATTCAATATCAAATTTGTCAAAAGCCTCTAGTTTTCAAAACTCTCTATACCCAACCATATTAACCATGCCCAATTCAATACTAACCATTCTTACACATTATCAACTTCTCCTCAATTACTTTTTAATCATTCCAATACCTAAACAAATTTCACTTTCCAATTTACCGACTCATTTTAAAAACTTCCATTCATAAAATAACAACTTTCAACAATTACCAATCCAAGCAATAATCACATCAAATTTTACACATTCCAATTCCATCACACTTACCCGGACTTACCTTCACAGCCTCTGATCCAAGATTCATGGCCTCAGGCCCCATATTCATTAATTTATCAATTCATGAATTATAAACAATTAATCTACTATTCAGTTTCACATACTCCATCACATTACAATATCAATCACAAAACCAAATCAATTCATCAACCCATCAAGTAAACACATTAATTCTATCCAATTTCATAATTCAATTTTATTCCTAGGGGCATCTAGCCTAGAACTTCATGTGTCATTACATGGTATTTAAATGAAACTTAAACCGTATCTTGATGATAGCGGTTCACACTCAACACTTGGATTTTCTTCTCAACGACACCCAAGTTCAAACCTCCACTCTAAGACTCCCCCAAAATCTCTACAAGCTAATTCAGGTTCCCAATGTGTACCAAAATCACCCAACAATTCTAATATAACCTATTTCACACATATACCTAGGGTTAATGAAATTTGATAAATCACAAGGCTTTAGTGATTTCTTACTTTGCTTCACATAACCTTGGGCTAAAACCATAATAGCACACAAGGTTAGACCTCCCCTAAACACCAAAATGCTAAAACCCATCAACATTTAACCCTAAAATGCGAAACTGAATAGGATAGGAAATTGGGTGAAAAATACAAAGTGTCTTACTACTTTGTTAAGATAGAATCGAAGAAGATTCCAAGACGAATGCGTGGCCACAAACGGCTCGTCAATTGGAGCTCCGTAAAGAAAGTTTAGGGAGGATTGAAGTTTGTGATGAATAGTGTTAAGGGTTTTGTTTCTCTTCCTCTCTTCTAATCATGGATCACTTTATCAAGGTGGCAAAATGGGTATTCTTTGTGCTAAAGTGAGGGTTTAGCCCGGTTCACTCGGTGTAGCCATATGGTTCGATTTTAGACTAAAACCTTTAAGATTAGTGTTATAATTTGTATTCGAACTATTTTCACTTCTCCAAATTATAAATTTTAACTTATTAACTACATTCACTCATAAATCAATTTCTTCACTCACAGTACCAGACAGATTTAAGCTGGTACAGCTGGCTAAAATACCAAAATGCATTGTTCTGCAGAAAATTATATTTTTCCACTTGAAAAAAATCTACTGAATCCAATTATTATAGTTAAATTTTCAGATTCCTAAGTCCTGATTTTTGACCCCGTGCGGGTGCGTTTTAACTATTTCAATTTAATGATTAATTATCTAATTAATCCTTTTATAATTTTTCCAGATCTTACAATTTCAAAAACTTAAACGAAGAACATTGAACTTGTACGAAGAGAACACAGAGAATGAAGAGAATATAGAGAAGAAAGAGAAACGCAGAGAATGTAGAGATGGAATAGAACTTAGAGACGCAGAAAACATTGAGAAAATTCGAAAAAGGAAACGAAATCTGGATGAAAAAAGCAATTATATATTCGCGCGTTGAGTGAAAAGTTTGTTAAAAAAAGTGACGTGTGAGGTGAATTAGGACAAAGCTACTTGTTTATACTTGTTTGTTTAAATGACTTATATGTAAAATTTAATTGATAATTTATCACTAGATAATCATTTTCATAAGAATTTACAATTCATTGTCTAATTATTTTATTTTACTAGTTATAAAGTGTGATTGATTCTTATAACATTTATCTCAAAAATAAAGTTGTAATGTATATTGAAATGAAATATTTTTAATTATTATATGATTCTATTTTTTAACAAAGATTGTTTGTGTATATATTTTTAATTATGTTTATTATGGTTTCGAAATTAATTATTTCAATATCTTTATTAAATATATTTTAATAAAAATTAAAAATAATGACTATATATATAATAATTTTAAATGTATTATCATAAATTCAATAAATACATTTAAAATATTATTTATTAGATATATTTAATCTTAATTATTGAAACTATTCAATAACTATAAATATATTCTCATTTTTATATGTCACTCTCATATTATACAAATTATTTATATATATATATATATATAATCAAACAAAGTTGAAGCGTGGTAGCGAAAATCGCCTATAAAGATACCAAAATCTTGAAAACCCGGGAACAACTCATCATAGCAATCATAATTCATAAAATTTAAAGAGGCGCAGAAGATCTGCAGAAGATCTGACAAATATATATTTGATTATTTCTTGTTTTTTGATATTTAAGATTTCCTATAGAAGGTAAGGATTATATTTTCTTTTAGTGTTATAAATAAATCATGTTATATAAATACCCAAAAAAAAAAATAGTAACCAATCAATTACCATATTTATATATTTAGCGTTTATAAAAAAGTTTGATTTTATTTTTATAAAAACATTATATTATTATAACATAAATTTGATTATAATATGTTAAATTTAATTATTCTAATAACTGATTATTTATTGGAAAAATATGAGAAATAACATATATAAATATGTATAAATATATAATAATTAATTTGATCACTGAATTTAGTATTCACATAATAATTTTATATTTCTAATTATATAATAAAATTGCATCGTTTAACTTGGGTCACACGAATAACAATTGAGTTAACCCACATAATAAAATATATAAAATTGTTACTTTTTAAAGAATAACTATTAATTTCTAAAATAAATATGAAGGAATATTAAATTTTAATTTTCGATATAAAAAATGTAATACGTAAGACCGAAAGTAAGAACTAACTCGTTTAACAATGGCAAAATAAAATAATACTGAAGATGGAAAAATATGCCGAACAACCACTTGCTATCAAGAATCCAATATCAATTGAGTAGTCTGTTCTTTAGTTGGTTTCAGCTAACCGATTCTACCGTCAATTAGAAAGAATATCCCTAACTAAAAAACAATAAAAAATAAAAATATAAAAATTAATTTTTATTCAGATAACATAAGCTAATTTTAGAATTTAAATTTATAATTTAATATTCAGAATTAAAAATTTATGATTTAAAGTTTAGAATTTAAGATAAATAAAATAATTTTAAAAATATTAGTTGAAAAAAAAATTAATTTCCTAAACAATACTCAAAAAAATATCTATTGTAACAAACAAGGTAAGTCAGCAAACTCTAACTACCTAACTGACTAACCAGTAACCACTATTATTATTAGCGCTATAGCTAATAGCCCAAGTAAAAACTCTAGTATAAAAACTAATAAGGTCACCATGCTGATTGCAAAAGTTTCATTGCGCATGGTTGTAATATGGAACCACAATTTAAATGTTGAATTTATGGACATAACGAAAATAAAGATGTTTCCATGATGAAGTGCAAAGTGAGCATTGTCTATTTAGATCCCTCTAGCAGCTAGCTAGGGGCCCAGTTTCTTATGTAATAAGAGAATGTGAATGTGCATGGCTTTCATGCGCTAGGCAATAGTAATGGGTTTAGTTTGGTGGGGAGCATGACGCACATATATACATTTCATGCTCACTGCCAGTCTACCAACGTAGCTATAGTCACTACGCTGTTACCGTTAACGCTATGCTTAATTGGGATTATATAGGTGTTGTTCGAATTATGTTCTCAGAAAATTTACCGATAAATAAATATGTACCGGTTTGAAATCAATAATGTATTACAATACGATTAGCTATCGTTTAAATTTATCTTTTAAACAGTCCTTTATTTCATTAGTTTAAAAAATTAAAATAAATACAGTTAAATAAATTTAATATTTTTAATTTAAAATACAAATTTAAAAATTATTTTAAATAAAATTAAAATTCAACAATTTAATTTTAAATCTTCTAAACCCTAACGCATCCCAAAACGCTCCTTAAATATCTTAAAATACAGGTTTCACTCCATTAAACTTTTCACCAGATTATAAAAGTTAGATCTGCAGTGCCTTACACTCCTCCTCTGTTGCCGCGCTCCTTTCCCGTCCTGCGCTTCTCACCTGCCTCATGCTCTTCCCTCGTTGTCCTCCTCCCTCGAGCCGTGCTCTTCTGTCATGCTGCACTCTTTTCCCGTCCTGTGCTCCTCCCATCTTTGCCGCGCTCCAATTCTCTGCCGGAATTTGGATGTATAACACGCTCTTCGTCTTTCCCACTCCCTCTTGTAAAAGATTCTATCTTTCTAATAAATATTTTTGTTTGTATTTGAGCCAGAAAGCTTTATTCTTGTAAGAATGACTTTAATGCTATCATAGTTAAATAAACATAGTAATTGTTATCTTCACATTCATCTTTTTATAATTTTTGATAATTTTATATGTGTTTACAAAATATTTGGTTTGTTATTTGTTATTTTAGATGTGTTTACTTAATTTTACTAAAGAAATTTATATTGTATGTATTTTCGGATATGTGTTTTAAAAATATTTTATTTATTATTTATTATTTTGGATATGGCTTGAATATAATTAAAAATTATACCATAAATCAAATTACTTTTTTCGAAAGACACCACTAAAAAGTTATAAATAATGCTTTCTAACCTGTAAAAAAAAAATGCTATCTTTTTAAATATATGTTTTTCTTTGTATTTGAAGGAGAATGTTTTATTATTGTAAGAATGATTTTGAGACTATCATAACTAAATAAACATAGTAACTCATATTTTTACGCTTGATAGTATCCATTTTTTTAATGATTTTTGATAATTTTAAATATGTTTACAAAATATTTAATTTGTTATTTGTTATTTTAGATGTGTTTACTTGATTTTATCAAAATAATTATATATATATATATATATATATATATATATATATATTTAGATGTGTTTTAAAAATACTTTATCTATTATTTATTATTTTAAATGTGTCTTGAATATAGTTAAAAAAATTATATCGTAAATCAAATTACTTCTTCGAAAAACACCACTAAAAACTACAAATAATTATTTATTTTAAAAATAAACATCATTCAAGAATAAACATAGTAGTCGTAGAATTAATTATCTGTTTTCTCATTTTTTTATTTTATTTTTTTGTCTTTGCCTTTCAAGCTTTTGTTGACTATTAGAATTAGTGTCAGTAAATCTAACAATACTTAATGAAAAAATAAATAAATAAAAAGAGAATTTTATAAAGTTAAGTGTATATAAGAAGATAGTGGTCTGCGTTTAATTGGTTTGGGATATTTTTTTTTTCCAAAAAAAATGTGTTTTTAACGTTCAACATAAAATAACTAACATGAGCTTAATAGTGTAAAAAGTTCAAAAATGAGAGAGAATTAAGGGATATAAAAGTTAAATTAAATTTCGGTTTATAAAAAAATTAGTGATTAAAAAATTATTATAATTCAATGATTAAATTTTAAAGTTGTTTAAAAAAATATTGTTTAAAGGATGAATAGTATTTTTCAATGTATTAATATTAGACATACATCTAAATCAACCACTAAAATTAATTATCAGTATAAAATATAAAATTAAAATACAAAATAGATATTAAAAATAAATTAAATTATACATGTATTTATATATAAATATATAGTAGCTAATTTTAATGGTGAATTTTGGTATACAAATAATTTTTTATATTAAAATTGATTTGATTTTAAAAAAAATGAACGTTATTGAAAATGAGCCATTATTTCTAGAATCTGATCTTATTATTTTTATTCGGTTGTATCTTATTAATGGGTAGAAATTTTCATATTGGTCCCTGATATTTATGTAATTATTTAAAATGGATCTCGAGATTTAAATTTTCTATAGTAATTTTTTAGATAGAGCTCCAGAGTACCATAGTGGTTCCTATGTCATTTTTCACTACAAGAAAAACGATGAGAACCGTCAGATTTAGCGGCGATGATTACAGTCGAATTTAGTGTCTGATTTAGTAACGGGTTTGATGAAGAATCTGTCATGGCGAATAATTATCGGCGGATAGTCACTTTTGACAGTAAAACTGCCGGTAACTTTTGGAGGAAAACCACAACAAATAGGCACCAAACATTAGCATCGGAGTTATCGTCGAAAGAATCCGACGGTAGACACGTTTAATAAAACGCTACGTTTTGGTGATCCACACCGCATTATTATCGAAAATATCAGCCGATAAATCTGACGGTAACTGTGACCTAAATTGGAACTGCGAACGTCCTCCCCCTTCATTTTGAATTCTCTCTCTCTCTCTCTCTCTCTCTCTCTCTCTCTCTCTAACTCTTCACCTTCGTCTCTCTCTCTCTCCTCACACCCTCCCACTCTATCTCTTACCTTCTCAAATCTCCTTTCCGTCAACCTCCGCTACCACTTCCGCTTTCACAAATATCGTCGCTGCTGCCTCTAACGATGTCGCCGCTGCTAAATGTCCCTGCCTTCGCTACTGCAACGCCCTTGCCACTTCTGCTTCTGCCACCACTGCACCTCTACACCTCTTCAAGGTTTTTTGTTTGAACTCTGATTATTTCAAATTCTATTATATCAAGTTAATTAATTAGTTAGTTGAGTTTAGTTAGTTTAATTTTCTGTTTTAGTAGATTTAGGTGGTTAGGATATATTAGAATAGGTTAGATTAGACTCTAAGATTGCTATAAAATGTTAGATTATTGAGCTGTTTGTTTATTTATGCTATTGAAATTGTTAGAAAAATATTTGACTGTATTAATAATGATTGAGCTGTTTGTATGTTATCTTAACAATGATTGAAAAAATTAACCAGTTGAGAAGGGTTAATGGGTATTTGGTTTGGATGGAACTCTCGAAGGGTGGAGAAATCCGAATTTTAGGGGAGACTCTGTCGAAATTTTATAAAATTTTCAATGAAATAAAAAAACTTAAAATTATGTTTTCGAAATTGTTATAATTAATTGTTGGGTTGCTGTATTTTTGTGCAATTGTTAATTTGAATAATTATTTTAATATTAGTTTATGTTTTTGATTTTGTTAAGTTGGTGTTATTATAAATATTTATGGTATTTATGAGAGAAATATATATGTATATTTTCATTTTGGTTCTTATGAAAGAAAATTTTCTCCTTTGCAATTAGTGTTTTAGTGCTCTATAGGCACTTGCTAGTTTGCTAAACTAACAAAAACACTTATTCATTCTAATTTAATTATTTTGAAACTAAAATACTATGTAATTTCCCTTTTTTTTTTTAAATTTACTAAAACTAAAACACTTTTAGAATTATAGGTTATTTCTTGAGTTTCTTCTTATGTTGTTATTTATTGGTGTTTGTTATGTTATTAATGTGATACTAATATATTCGCTGTACAGACACGACGACAGGTAGCAGAGGTAGGTCGAGTGAGTCATGTGGTCGTGATAGAGGACGGCTTCCACCGAATTTTTCAAGGCTGCCCAGTCATCGCCCTCTACCTCAGCTACCTCGTGACCCCAGTGACGTCATAGGCGGGTCCATCGGACCAATAATTTATCATGGTCCTAAACTCAAACTGGGTGCCTCCTTCTGCTACGCCGCCCTGCAGATGCAGCGACAATGTCGGCAGATCCCACGATGGGTGATTCCTACAATGCCTCCAAGCAGGATGCCTCTCTGCGACCGCCCATCATTCGGCTGAGGATTTGGCCGATGGCATGTAGTCGTGAGTTTAATTTTTTAATATTAATTTTATTTATCTTAAGTATGTATCCAAATTTCAAAGAATGGTCGCATATAGGATTAGATAGAAAAAGAATCAAAACAAAACTCTTTTCAAAGAAGATTCCAAAATAAGAACTTCCGAAGAAAAGTACTAGAAATTATTTATCATATCAAAACAATTTTAAACTTTTTATCGAGGGATTATATCATTCATGTAGAGGAACACAAAGTCAAGAGTTGTAATCTGAGCAGGATGCGCATAAGTTGCAGAATGCGAAGCAGAAGGATCAAATTGCAAATTAACTTGCTATGAATCGTAACTCTCAAGGTTTCAAATCTCTTAAGAATTAAGAATTATGCGTTGAGTAAAAACAAATTTAAGATCAGATCGAAGGGTACAAGATTTATGAATAAGTGTACAAATAATGATAAATATGGATAATCAAATCTGGTTTCAGAAAGAATTGAAACAAGGGACAAAAGAGATGAAAAATAAATGATTAAACAGTAGGCCTATTGATGAGCGGATATTTTATACGCTTTTTGGGGATAATTTAATGTAGATTTTAGTATGTTTTAATTAGTTTTTAGTAGATTTTTATTAGTTCTTAGGCAAAAATCATATTTCTGGACTTTGCTATGAGTTTGTGTGTTTTTCTGTGATTTCAGGTATTTTCTGGCTGAAATTGAGGGAGCTGAGCAAAAATCTGATTTAGGCTGAAAAAGGACTGCTGATGCTGTTGGATTCTGACCTCCCTGCACGCGGAATGGATTTTTTGGAGCTACAGAAGTCTAATTGGCGTGCTCTCAATTGGGTTGGAAAGTAGACATCCAGGGCTTTCCAGCAATATATAGTAGTCCATACTTTGCGCGAAGATAAATGACGTAAACTGGTGTTTAACGCCAGTTCCATGTTGCATTCTAGCGTTGAACGCCAGAAACAGGTTGCAAGTTGGAGTTAAACGCCAGAAACAGATTACAACCTGACGTTTAACTCCAGAAACAGCCCAGGCACATGAGAAGCTTAAGTCTCAGCCCCAGCACACACCAAGTGGGCCCCAGAAGTGGATTTCTGCACTATCCATCTTAGTTTAATCATTTTCTGTAAACCTAGGTTACTAGCTTAGTATTTAAACAACTTTTAGAGATTTATTCTGTATCTCTTGACATTTCAGATCTGAACTTTGTACTTTTTGACGGCATGAGTCTTTAAACTCCATTGTTGGGGGGTGAGGAGCTCTGCAGTGTCTCGATGAATTAATGCAATGATTTCTGTTTTCCATTCAAACACGCTTGTTTCTATCTAAGATGCTGATTCGTACTTAACTGTGATGGATGTGATGATCCATGACACTCATCACCATTCTCAGTTCATGAACATATGCCTGACAAACACCTCCGTTCTACATTAGATTGAATGAGCATCTCTTAGATTCCTTAATCAGAATCTTCGTGGTATAAGCTAGAATCCATTGGCAGCATCCTTGAGAATCTGGAAAGTCTAAACCTTGTATGTGGTATTCCAAGTAAGATTAAGGGATTGGATTACTGTGACGAGCTTCAAACTTGCGAGTGTTGGGCGTAGTGATAGACGCAAAAGGATCAATGGATCCTATTCCGACATGATCGAGAACCGACAGATGATTAGTCGTGCTGTGACAGAGTATTTGGACCATTTTCACTGAGAGGATGGGAAGTAGCCATTGACACGGTTATGCCCTACATACAGATTGCCATGGAAGGAGCATTGCATGTTTGAAAGTGAGAAAGCATTATGTTACAGGAATTTAGAAGACAAAGCATCTCCAAAACTCCAACATATTCTCCATTATTGCGTAACGATTACTTATTTTATGCCCTTTCACTTTTTACAATTGAAACTAAAGAACCCTATTGGTATCCTGACTAAGAATAATAAGATAACCATAGCTTGCTTCAAGCTAACAATCTCTGTGGGATTCGATCCTTACTCACGTAAGGTATTACTTGGACGACCTAGTGCACTTGCTGGTTAGTTGTGCGGAATTACATAGTGTGAGTGTAATTTTCGTGCACCAAGTTTTTGGCGCCGTTGCCGGGATTGTTTGAGTTTGAACAACTGACGGTGAATCTTGTTGCTTAGATTAGGAAAAATTTATCTTTTTGATTTAGAGTCACTAGAATTGCATCTTTTATTATTCCTTTTAAATTTTTTATTCAAAAATATTATTTTTCTTATTAATTGTTAGTTTTTCATTGAGTTTAGTGTCATGTTTTAAGTTTGGTGTCACTTGCATGCTTTTCTTTGTCTTTCAATTTTCGAATTGCGTGTTCTTTGTTTTTCCTTGATCTTCCAATTGTTCTTGTCAATTTTTCTTGTTTGATCTTTGGTTTTTCTTGTTCTGTGTGTTTTTGTATTTTCCTTGTGCTTTTTCAAAATATCAGTTTTCAAAAATATTTTTTTATATACATTATTAAAACACGTTAAATTTATAGCTCAATTGGCTAGAGCATTGGCTTATGTTCTTGGCAATTGGGTATCTTCTTTTTAAAACTTTTTCAAAAATAATTTTTCTTTGATTAAATCTTGTGCCAAACTTTAAGTTTGGTGTTCTCTTGTTAATTTTCTTTAATTTTTGAAAATTTATTTTGGTTTTCAAAAAAATTTTAAGTTTAGTGTTCTATCTTTTGTTCTTGTTGTTCTTGTGAGTCTTCAAAGTGTTCTTGAGTCTTCCTTGTGTTTTGGTCTTAAAATTTTTAAGTTTGGTGTTCCTTAGTGTTTTCCATCCAAAATTTTCGAAAACAAGGAGCATTAGATCTAAAAATTTTAAGTCTTGTGTCTTTTGTGTATTTTTCTCTTTCATCATAAAATTCAAAATTCAAAAAAAAATATTTTCTAACCATTTTTAAGCAATTATTTCAAATTTTAAAAAAAGAAATTCAGATTTCAATTTAAAAATTTTTCAAATATTATCCTTTTAAGATTTTAAGAATTATATCTTTTTCAAAAATATCCTAACCACTTTCTCTCTCCTCACTTTTTCGAAAATCTTCATAAAATATTTTTAAATTTTATTTATTTATTTTTATTTTTATTGTCGTCTTTATTTTATTTTATCTTATTATTATTATTTCGAAATTTTTATATATATAATAAAATAAATAAAATAAATTCACATCATCTCCCTTTCTCCATCATGGACTTAAGTGGAAATAAACAGTCCAGAAGGACTCTGGAGTCATATGCTAACCCCACTACTGCTTCATATGGGAGTAGTATCTGTATACCCTCCATCGGAGTTAGTAGTTTTGAGTTGAATTCTCAGCTCATTATCATGGTGCAGCAAAGTTGCCAGTATTCTGGTCTTCCACAAGAAGAACCTACAGAGTTTCTGGCACAGTTTTTACAAATTGCTGACATAGTACATGATAAGGAAGTAGATTAGGATGTCTACAGATTATTACTGTTTCCATTTACTGTAAAAGCCCAAGCTAAGAGGTGGCTAAATAACCAACCTAAGGCTTGCATAAAGACATGGAAACAGCTGTCAGAAAAATTTCTAAATCACTATTTCCCTCCAAAACGGATGACACAGCTAAGACTGAACATCCAAGGCTTCAAACAAGGAGATAATGAATTCCTTTATGATGCCTGGGAGAGATACAGAGAGATGCTAAGAAAATGCCCCTCTGAAATGTTTTCAGAGTGGGTGCAGTTAGACATCTTCTATTATGGGCTTACAGAGAAAGTTCAGATTTCTCTAGACCACTCAGCTGGTGGATCTATACACATGAGAAAGACAATTGAAGAAGCTCAAGAGATCATTGATACAGTTGTCAGAAATCAGCATCTGTATCTAAGCAGTGAAACTTCCATGGAAGGAGAAGCTAAAGCAGTAACTGCTGAATTCAGTCCTACAGAACAGGTTACAGAATTCAATCAGCAATTAGATTTTCTAACAAAACAGCTAGCCGAATTCAAGGAGATATTACAAGAAACAAGAAGGGCTAATATGAATATGGAAGTAAAAAGTTAAAGCAAACAGAACAGCAATTATCAAAACAAATAACAGAAGAGTGCCAAGCAGTTCAATTAAGAAGTGGGAAAACATTAAATACCTCACTTCAAGATAGCAGGAAGCCAAGAAATGAACAAACTGCTACCCAAATTTCCTCTGAGGACAGTCACAGCATAGAGAGGAATAATTTTGGCGCTCAAACGCCAGAAAAGGGGTGGAGAGCTGGTGTTGAACGCCCAACCCATGCTCAGTCCTGGCGTTTAATGCCAGAAACAGGCAAGGAATTGGCGTTGAATGCCCAAAGGAAGCACAGTTCTGGTGTTCAAACGCCAGAAATAGGTAAGGAATTGGCGTCTAACGCCATTCCAGCTTCCACCCCTGGCATTCAAACGCCTGTGGGGGATCAGACACATACAAGTGCTGATAGCAACCCCTCTAAAAAGGCTTCTCAACCCACATCTGTAGGTAATAAACCTACAGCAACTAAGGTTGAAGAATACAAAGCCAAAATGCCTTATCCTCAGAAACTCCGCCAAGCGGAACAGGATAAGCAATTTGCCCGCTTTGCATACTATCTTAGGACTCTTGAAATAAAGATTCCGTTTGCAGAGGTACTTGAGAAAATACCCTCTTATGCTAAGTTCATGAAAGAGATCTTAAGTCATAAGAAGGATTGGAGGGAAACTGAAAAAGTTTACCTCACTGAAGAATGCAGTGCAATCATTTTGAAAAGCTTACCTGAGAAGCTTAAAGATCCCGGAAGCTTTACGATACCATGCACATTAGAGGGTACTTGTACCAAGCAAGCTTTATGTGATCTTGGGGCAAGTATCAACCTAATACCTGCATCTACTATCAGAAAGTTTGGTTTGACTGAAGAAGTCAAACCAACCCGGATATGTCTCCAACTTGCTGATGGCTCCATTAAATACCCATCAGGCGTGATTGAAGACATGATTGTCAAGGTTGCGCCATTTGCCTTTCCCACTGACTTTGTGGTGCTGGAAATGGAGGAGCACAAGAGTGCAACTCTCATTCTAGGAAGACCTTTCCTAGCAACTCGACGAACCCTCATTGACGTCTAAAAAGGGGAAGTAACTCTGAGAGTCAATGAGGACGAGTTTAAGTTGAATGTTGTCAAAGCTATGCAACATCCAGACACCCCAAACGACTGCATGAGCATTGATATTATTGACTCTCTGGTAAAAGAGGTCAATATGACTAAGAGTCTCGAATCAGAGCTAGAGAGTATCTTTAAAGATGCTCAGCCTGATCTGGAGGAACCAGAGAGAATAATAGAACCTCTGAAAATCCCTCAGGAAGAGGAGAAACCTCCCAAACCCGAGCTCAAACCATTACCACCATCCCTGAAATATGTATTTCTGGGAGAAGGTGATACCTTTCCTGTAATCATAAGCTCTACCTTAGAGCCACAGGAAGAGGAAGCATTAATTCAAGTGCTAAGGACACACAAGACAGCTCTTGGATGGTCCATCAGTGATCTTAAGGGCAATAGCCCAGCCAGATGCATGCACAAGATCTTATTGGAGGGTGACGCTAAGCCAGTGGTTCAATCACAAAGGCGGCTGAATCCAGCCATGAAGGAGGTGGTGCAGAAGGAGGTCACTAAATTACTAGAGGTTGGAATTATTTATCCTATTTCTGACAGCCTCTGGGTAAGCCCTGTCCAAGTCATCCCTAAGAAGGGTGGCATGACAGTGGTTCATAATGAAAAAAATGAACTGGTTCCCACAAGAACAGTTACAGGGTGGCGTATGTGTATTGATTATAGAAGGCTCAATACAGCTACCATAAAGGATCATTTTCCTTTACCATTCATAGACCAGATGCTAGAAAGATTAGCAGGTCATGAATACTACTGCATCCTGGATGGATATTCAGGTTATAATCAAATTGCAGTAGATCCCCAGGATCAAGAGAAAACAGCATTCACATGTCCATCCGGAGTATTTGCATACAGAAGGATGCCATTTGGTCTGTGCAATGCACCTGCAACCTTTCAAAGGTGCATGCTCTCTATTTTCTCTGATATGGTAAAAAAATTTCTGGAAGTCTTCATGGATGATTTTTTAGTATTTGGAGACTCGTTTAGCTCCTGTCTTGACCATTTAGCACTTGTTCTAAAGAAGTGCCAAGAAACTAACCTGGTTTTAAACTGGGAGAAATGTCACTTTATGGTGACTGAAGGAATTGTCCTTGGGCACAATATTTCGAACAAGGGAATAGAGGTGGATCAAGCTAAGGTAGAGGTAATTGAAAAATTACCACCACCAGCCAATGTTAAGGCAATCAGAAGCTTTCTGGGGCATGCAGGATTCTATAGGAGGTTTATAAAAGATTTTTCAAAAATCGCCAAACCTCTGAGTAATCTGCTAGCTGCTGACATGCCATTTATCTTTGATAAGGAGTGTCTGCAGGCGTTTGAGACTCTGAAAGCTAAGCTGGTCACAATGCCAGTCATCTCTGCACCAAACTGGACATTACCATTTGAACTAATGTGTGATGCCAGTGACCATACCATTGGTGCAGTGTTAGGACAAAGGCATGACAAGCTTCTGCACGTCATTTACTATGCCAGTCGTGTTTTAAATGATGCACAGAAGAATTACACAACCACAGAAAAAGAGTTACTTGCAGAGGTTTACGCTATTGATAAGTTCAGATCTTATTTAGTAGGATCAAAAGTGATTGTGTACACTGACCATGCTGCTCTTAAATATCTACTCACAAAGTAGGATTCAAAACCCAGACTCATCAGATGGGTGTTGCTTCTGCAAGAGTTTGATATAGAAATAAGAGACAGAAAAGGGACAGAGAACCAAGTAGCAGATCACCTGTCCCGAATAGAACCAGTAGAAGGGGCATCCCTCCCTCTTACTGAGATCTCTGAAAACTTTCCGGATGAGCAACTCTTTGCCATCCAGGAAGTGCCATGGTTTGCAGACATTGCAAACTACAAGGTAGTAAGATTCATACCCAAAGAGTATAGTAGGCAGCAATCAAAGAAATTGATCACGGATGCAAAGTACTATCTTTGGGACGAACCATATCTCTTCAAGAGATGTGCAGACAGAGTAATCCGTAGATGTGTGCCTAAAGATGAAGCATAAAAGATCCTCTGGCACTATCATGGATCACAGTATGGAGGACATTTTGGAAGTGAGCGAACAGCCACAAGAGTCCTCCAAGGCTTCTACTGGCCTACTCTCTATAAAGACTCCCGAGTGTTTGTACTTAATTGTGACAGTTGCCAAAGATCTAGCAATCTGCCTTACAGTTATGCCATGCCTCAACAAGGGATCTTGGAGATTGAGTTGTTTGATGTATGGGGTATTGACTTCATGGGGCCGTTCCCACCATCATACTCAAACACTTATATTCTGGTGGTAGTGGATTATGTATCCAAATGGGTGGAAGCTATTGCAACACCCACTAACGACACTAAGACAGTGCTAAAATTCCTCCAGAAACATATCTTCAGCAGATTTGGTATCCCTAGAGTACTAATCAGTGATGGGGGCACTCATTTTTGTAATAAACAGCTTTACTCTGCTTTGGTTCGATATGGAGTTAGCCATAGGGTAGCTACTCCATATCATCCACAGACAAATGGGCAAGTGATGAGCGGATAATTTATACGATTTTTGGCATTGTTTTTAGTATGTTTTTAGTATGTTTTAGTTAGTTTTTAGTATATTTTTATTAGTTTTTAGTTAAAATTCACTTTTCTGGACTTTACTATGAGTTTGTGTGTTTTTCTGTGATTTTAGGTATTTTCTGGCTGAAATTGAGGGACCTAAGCAAAAATCTGATTCAGAGACTAAAAAGGACTGCAGATGCTGTTGGATTCTGACCTCCCTGCACTCGAAGTAGATTTTCTGGAGCTACAGAAACCCAATTGGCGCGATATTAACGGCGTTGGAAAGTAGACATCCTGGACTTTCCAGCAATATATAATAGTCCATACTTTGCCCAAGATTTGATGGCCCAAACCGGCGTTCCAAATCAGCTCAAAACTGCCCGGCGTTAAACGCCGGAACTGGCACAAGAATGGGAGTTAAACGCCCAAACTGGCACAAAAGCTGGCGTTTAACTCCAAGAAAAGTCTCTACACGAAAATTCTTCAATGCTCAGCCCAAGCACACACCAAGTGGGCCCGGAAGTGGATTTTTATGTCATTTACTCATTTTTGTAAACCCTAGGCTACTAGTTCTCTACAAATAGGACCTTTTACTATTGTATTTTCATCTTCGGACATCTAGTTCTTAGATCAGATCTTGGTTTTTCTGGTTCCCTCTCTGGGGCCGAAGCCAATGATCACTTTTGTTCTTATGTATTTTCAATGGTGGAGTTTCTACACACCATAGATTAAGGTGTGGAGCTCTACTGTACCTCGAGTATTAATGCAATTACTATTGTTCTTCTATTCAATTCAGCTTGTTCTTATTCCAAGATATTCATTCGCACTCAAGAACTTGATGAATGTGATGATTATGTGACGCTCATCATCATTCTCACTTATGAACGCGTGCCTGACAACCACTCCCGTTCTACAAGCAAACAAGGCTTGAATGTTTATCTCTTGGATTCCTTAATCGAAATCTTCGTGGTATAAGCTAGAATTGATGGCGGCATTCAAGAGAATCCGGAAGGTCTAAACCTTGTCTGTGGTATTCTGAGTAGGATTCAACGATTGAATGACTGTGAAGAGTTTCAAACTCCTGAAGGCTGGGCGTTAGTGACAGACGCAAAAGAATCAATGGATTCTATTCCAACCTGATTGAGAACCGACAGATGATTAGCCGTGCCGTGACAGGGTGCATTGAACATTTTCACTGAGAGGACGGGATTGTAGCCACTTACAACGGTGATGCCCAACATACAGCTTGCCATGGAAAGGAGTAAGAAGGATTAGATGAAGACAGTAGGAAAGCAGAGAGACGGAAGGGACAAAGCATCTCCATTCGCTTATCTGAAATTCTCACCAATGAATTACATAAGTATCTCTATCTTTATGCTTTATTCATATATCATTCATAACCATTTGAATCTGCCTGACTGAGATTTACAAGATGACCATAGCTTGCTTCATACCAACAATCTCCGTGGGATCAACCCTTACTCGCGTAAGGTTTATTACTTGGACGACCCAGTGCACTTGCTGGTTAGTTGTGCGAAGTTGTGATAAAGAGTTGAGATTGCAATTGAGCGTACCATGTTGATGGCGCCATTGATGATCACAATTTCGTGCACCAAGTTTTTGGCGCCGTTGCCGGGGATTGTTGAGTTTGGACAACTGACGGTTCATCTTGTTGCTTAGATTAGGTATTTATCTTCAGAGTTCTTAAGAATGAATTCTAGTGTTTCAAGGTGATGTTCTTATCATCACCAAAACTGATTGATTCTCATCAATTTAGCTCTTGAATGCAATGTCCTGCTGAAGCTTGGCTAGCCATGTCTAATTTCTTTAGACTAAAGCTTTAGACTAACATTGCATGATTCCTGGAATTCTCATTAAGAATTTTGATATCTTTATTTTCTTTTCCACTTAATTTTCGAAAAAAATCCAAAAAAATTACAAAATCATAAAAACCAAAAAAATATTGTATGTTTCTTGTTGAGTCTAGTGTCTCATGGTGTCAATTGCATGTTTCTATTCTTTTTGTATTCATTCATGTGTCTTAAGTGATCTTCAAGATGTTCTTGATGATTTCATTGCTCTGATCTTTAAATTCTCTTGACTTGAGTATTTTGTTGTTTGTCATATGCATTCTCATTTTGTTAGTGTCAGTAGTATACAAACTGCTAAGTTTGGTGTCTTGCATGCATTGTTATTTGATTTTAGTTGCATTATGAAAAATCCAAAAAAAAAATTTAACTTGTGTCTTTTCAAGTCAATAATACAGAGAATTGAAGATTCAGAACATACAGCAGAGGAATCATACAGAAAAAGCTGGGCGTTCAAAACGCCCAGTGAAGAAGGAAAACTGGCGTTTAAACGCCAGCCAGGGTGCCTGGTTGGGCATTTAACGCCCAAAAGGGTAGTGTTTTGGGCGTTAAACGCCAGAATGGATACCATTCTGGGCGCTTAACGCCAGGATGGCACAAGAGGGAAGATTTTGTTTTTAATTCAAATTTTTTTCAAGTTTTCAAAATTTTTCAAAATCAAATCTTTTTCAAATCATATCTTTTCAATCATATGTTTTCAAAATCAATTTCTTTCCATTTTCAAAGATACTTGCTAACAATTAATGATTTGATTCAACATTTCAAGTATGTTGCCTTTTCTGTTGAGAAAGGTTTAATGTTTGAATCATATCTTTCCTTGTTAGCCAAGTCATTAATTTTCAAAATCAAAATCTTTTTAAATTATTTTTCAAATCATATCTTCTCAATCACATCTTTTTAAAACCATAACTTTTCAATCATATCTTCTAATCAAATCTTTTTCAAAATAGTTTTCAAATCATATCTTTTTAATTTCCAATTTCAAAATCTTTTTCAAAAATCACTTGATTTCTTTTCCACTCTTAGTTTTCGAAAATCAATTAGTATTTTTCAAAATGTTTTTAAAATCTTTTACTTAATTTTCGAAAATTTCTTCCCCTCTTTTCACATCCTTCTATTTATGGACTAACACTATTCCTCAATGAACAATTCGAACTCCATCTCTCTTGATAAGTTCGAATTCTTCTACTTCTTCCTTTTATTTTTCTTTTCCTCTGACACCTCAAGAAATCTCTATACTGTGACATAGAGGATTCCATATTTTCTTGTTCTCTTCTCTTTCATATGAGCAGGAGCAAAGACAAAAGCATTCTTGTTGAGGCTGAACCTGAACCTGAAAGGACCTTGAAGCGAAAGCTAAGAGAAGCTAAGGCACAACTCTCTATAGAGGATCTAACATAAATCTTCAAAGAAGAAGACATGGCAGCCGAAAACAACAACAATGCCAACAATACAAGGAAGGTGCTGGGTGACTTTACTGCACCTACTCCCGACTTCTATGGGAGAAGCATCTCTATCCCTGCCATTGGAGCAAACAACTTTGAGCTTAAGCCTCAATTAGTTTCTCTAATGCAACAGATTGCAAGTTCCACGGACTTCCATTGGAAGATCCTCATCGGTTTTTAGCTGAGTTCTTGCAAATCTATGACACTGTCAAGACTAATGGGGTTGACCCTGATGTTTACAGACTTATGCTATTCCCTTTTGCTGTAAGAGACAGAGCTAGGATATGGTTGGATTCATAACCTAAAGAAAGCCTGAACTCTTGGGAAAAGCTAGTCAATGCCTTCTTGGCAAAGTTCTTTCCACCTCAAAAATTGGTAAGCTTAGAGTGGAAGTCCAAACCTTCAGACATAAGGAAGGTGAATCCCTCTATGAAGCTTGGGAAAGATACAAACAATTGATCAGAAAGTGTCCTTCTGACATGCTTTCTGAATGGAGCATCATAGGTATTTTCTATGATGGTCTCTCTGAACTATCCAAGATGTCTTTGGATAGCTCTGCTGGAGGATCTCTTCATCTGAAGAAGACGCCTACAGAAGCTCAAGAGCTAATTGAAATGGTTGCAAATAACCAATTCATGTATACTTCTGAAAGGAATCCTGTGAACAATGGGTCAAATCAGAAGAAAGGAGTTCTTGAGATTGATACTCTGAATGCCATATTGGCTCAGAACAAAATATTGACTCAGCAAGTCAATTTGATTTCTCAAAGTCTGTCTGGAATGCAAAATGCACCAAGCAGTACTAAGGATGCTTCATCTGAAGAAGAAGCCTATGATCCTGAGAACCCTTCAATGGAAGAGGTGAATTACATGGGAGAACCCTATGGAAACACTTATAATTCTTCATGGAGAAATCATCCAAATCTCTCATGGAAGGATCAACAGAGACCTCAACAAGGTTTCAACAATAATAATGGTGGAAGAAACAGGTTTAGCAATGGCAAGCCTTTTCCATCATCTTCTCAGCAACAGACAGAGAATTCTAAGCAGAGCCACTCTGACTTAGCAACCATGGTCTCTGATCTAATCAAAACTACTCAAAGTTTCATGACTGAAACAAGGTCCTCCATTAGGAATTTGGAGGCACAAGTGGGACAGCTGAGTAAGAAAGTTACTGAACTCCCTCCTAGTACTCTTCCAAGCAATACAGAAGAGAATCCAAAAGGAGAGTGTAAGGCCATCAACATGGCCGAACTTGGAGAGGATGAAGAGGCAGTGAGCGCCACTGAGGAGGACCTTAATGGACGTCCACTGGCCTCCAATGAGTTCCCTAATGAGGAACCATGGGAATCTGAGGCTCACACTGAGACCATAGAGATTCCATTGGATTTACTTCTGCTATTCATGAGCTCTGATGAGTATTCTTCCTCTGAAGAGGATGAATATGTCACTGAAGAGCAAGTTGCTAAATACCTTGGAGCAATCATGAAGCTAAATGACAAGTTATTTGGTAATGAGACTTGGGAGAACGAACCTCCTTTGCTCACCAAAGAACTGGATGACTTGTCTAGGCAGAAATTACCTCAAAAGAGACAAGATCTTGGGAAGTTTTCAATACCTTGTACCATAGGCACCATGACCTTTAAGAAGGCTCTGTGTGACTTAGGGTCAAGTATAAACCTCATGCCTCTCTCTGTAATGGAGAAGCTAGGGATCTTTGAGGTACAAGCTGCAAGAATCTCACTAGAGATGACAGATAATTCAAGAAAACAAGCTTATGGACTTGTAGAGGATGTTTTGGTGAAGATTGAAGACCATTACATTCCTGCTGATTTCATAGTCCTAGAGACAGGAAAGTGCATGGATGAATCCATCATCCTTGGCAGACCCTTCCTAGCCACAGCAAAGGCTGTGATTGATGTGGACAGAGGAGAATTGATCATTCAAGTGAATGAAGAATCCTTTGTGTTTAAGGCTCAAGGATATCCCTCTGTCACTATGGAGAGGAAGCATGAAGAGCTTCTCTCAAAACAGAGTCAAACAGAGCCCCCACAGTCAAACTCTAAGTTTGGTGTTGGGAGGCCACAACCAAATTCTAAGTTTTGTGTTGAACCCCCACATTCAAACTCTAAGTTTGGTGTTGGGAGGTTCCAACATTGCTCTGAGTATCTGTGAGGCTCATTGAGAGCCTTCTGTCAAGCTACTGACATTAAAGAAGCGCTTGTTGGGAGGCAACCCAATGTTATATTTTATCTATTTTCCTTTGTTATTTTATGTTTTCTGTAGGTTGATGATCATGAGAAGTCACAAAATCAGTTGAAAAAGCAAAAACAGAATGAAAAACAGAAAGAAAAACAGCACACCCTGGCGGAAGACCTTGCTGGCGTTTAAACGCCAGTAAGGGTAGCAAATGGGCGTTTAACGCCCAGTCTGGCACCATTCTGGGCGTTTAACGCCAGAAAAAGGCACCAGACTGGCGTTAAACGCCAGGAAAGGGTAAGAAGTTGGCGTTAAACGCCAGAAATGGGCACCAGCCCGGCGTTTAACGCCAGAATTGGCACAGAGAGCATTTTTGCTCGCCACTTGGTGCAGGGATGACTTTTCCTTGACACCTCAGGATCTTTGGACCCCACAGGATCCCCACCTACCCCACCTACCTCAACATTCAAATTCAAACCACTTTAACTCCCAAACCCACCCTCCCATAGCCGAACCCTACCCCTCTCTCCACCCCTATATAAACCCATCTTCACTCCTTCATTTTCACACACCCTAAACACTACTTCTCCACGTTTGGCCGAACCACAAAGCCATCTCCATCTCCTCTATTTCTTCTTCTTCTACTCTCTTCTTTTTTCTTTTGCTCGAGGACGAGCAAACCTTTTAAGTTTGGTGTGGTAAAAGCATTGCTTTTTGTTTTTCTATAACCATTTATGGCATCCAAGACCGGAGAAACCTCTAGAAAGAGGAAAGGGAAGGCAAAAGCTTTCACCTCCGAGTCATGGGAGATGGAGAGATTCATCTCAAGGGTGCATCATGACCACTTCTATGAAGTTGTGGCCTTGAAGAAGGTGATCCCCGAGGTCCCTTTCAAACTCAAAAAGAGTGAATATCCGGAGATCCGACATGAGATTCGAAGAAGAGGTTGGGAAGTTCTTACCAACCCCATTCAACAAGTCGGAATTTTAATGATTCAAGAGTTCTATGCTAATACATGGATCACCAAGAACCATGATCAAAGTGTGAACCCGGACCCAAAGAATTGGCTTACAATGGTTCGGGGGAAATGCTTAGATTTTAGTCCAGAAAATGTAAGATTGGCATTCAATTTGCCCATGATGCAAGGAGATGAACACCCTTACACTTGAAGGGTCAACTTTGATCAAAGGTTGGACCAAGTCCTCATAGACATCTATAAAGAGGGCGCCCAATGGAAGAGAGATTCAAGAGGGAAGTCGGTTCAACTGAGAAGGCATGACCTCAAGCCCGTGGCTAGGGGATGGTTGGAGTTTATCCAACGCTCAATCATTCCCACTAGCAACCGGTCCGAAGTTACTATAGACCGGGCCATCATGATTCATAGCATCATGATTGGAGAAGAAGTAGAAGTTCATGAGGTTATAGCCCAAGAACTTTATAAGGTGGCAGACAAGTCCTCTACCTTGGCAAGGTTAGCCTTTCCTCATCTCATTTGTCACCTTTATTATTCAGTTGGAGTTGACATAGAGGGAGACATCCCCATTGATGAGGACAAGCTCGTCACTAAGAAAAGGATGGAGTAAACAAGGGATCCCACTCATCATGAAATCCCTGAGATGCCTCAAGGGATGCACTTCATTTTCCTGTTTTTTGAATTTTATGCTTATGTTTATCCATGTTTGTGTCTTATTACATGATCATTAGTGTCTTAGTGTCTATGCCTTAAAGTTATGAATGTCCTATGAATCCATCACCTTTCTTAAATGAAAAATGTTCTTAATTGAAAAAGAGAAGAATTGCATGAATTTTGAATTTTATAACAGATTAATTATTTTGATGTGGTGGCAATACTTTTGTTTTTTGAATGTATGCTTAAACAGTGCATATGTCTTTTGAATTTGTTGTTCATGAATGGTTGGCTCTTGAAAGAATGATGAAAAAGGAGACATGTTACTGAGGATCTGAAAAATCATAAAAATGATTCTTGAAGCAAGAAAAAGCAGTGAATACAAAAAAAAGGAGAAAAATGAAAAAAAAAGAAAGAAAAAGAAAAAAAAATAAAGTTGTGATCAAAGGCAAAAAGAGTGTGCTTAAGAACCCTGGACACCTCTAATTGGGGACTCTAGCAAAGCTGAGTCACAATCTGAAAAGGTTCACCCAATTATGTGTCTGTGGCATGTATGTATCCGGTGATAATACTGGAAGACAGAGTGCTTTGGGCCACGGCCAAGACTCATAAAGTAGCTATGTTCAAGAATCATCATACTTAACTAGGAGAATCAATAACACTATCTGGATTCTGAGTTCCTATAGAAGCCAATCATTCTGAATTTCAAAGGATAAAGTGAGATGCCAAAACTGTTTAGAGGCAAAAAGCTAAAAGCCCCGCTCATCTAATTAATACTGATCTTCATAGATGTTTTTGGAATTCATTGCACATTCTCTTCTTTTTATCTTATTTGATTTTCAGTTGCTTGAGGACAAGCAACAATTTAAGTTTGGTGTTGTGATGAGCGGATAATTTATACGCTTTTTGGCATTGTTTTTAGTATGTTTTAGTTAGTTTTTAGTATATTTTTATTAGTTTTTAGTTAAAATTCACTTTTCTGGACTTTACTATGAGTTTGTATGTTTTTCTATGATTTCAGGTATTTTCTGGCTGAAATTGAGGGACCTGAGCAAAAATCTGATTCAGAGACTAAAAAGGACTGCAGATGCTGTTGGATTCTGACCTCCCTGCACTCGAAGTGGATTTTCTGGAGCTACAGAAGCTCAATTGGCGCGCTCTCAATGGCGTTCGAAAGTAGACATCCTGGGCTTTCCAGAAACATATAATAGTCCATACTTTGCCCAAGATTTGATGGCCCAAACCGGCGTTCTAAATCAGCTCAAAACTGCCCGGCGTTAAACGCCGAAACTGGCACAAGAATGGGAGTTAAACGCCCAAACTGGCACAAAAGCTGGCGTTTAACTCCAAGAAAATTCTCTACACGAAAATGCTTCAATGCTCAGCCCAAGCACACAGCAAGTGGGCCCGGAAGTGGACTTTTATGTCATTTACTCATTTCTGTAAACCCTAGGCTACTAGTTCTCTACAAATAGGACCTTTTACTATTGTATTTTCATCTTCGGACATCTAGTTCTTAGATCAGATCTTGGTTTTTCTGGTTCCCGCTCTGGGGCCGAAGCCAATGATCACTTTTGTTCTTATGTATTTTCAACGGTGGAGTTTCTACACACCATAGATTAAGGTGTGGAGCTCTGCTGTACCTCGAGTATTAATGCAATTACTATTGTTCTTCTATTCAATTCAGCTTGTTCTTATTCCAAGATATTCATTCGCACTCAAGAACTTGATGAATGTGATGATTATGTGATGCTCATCATCATTCTCACTTATGAACGCGTGCCTGACAACCACTCCCGTTCTACAAGCAAACAAGACTTGAATGTTTATCTCTTGGATTCCTTAATCGGAATCTTCGTGGTATAAGCTAGAATTGATGGCGGCATTCAAGAGAATCCGGAAGGTCTAAACCTTGTCTGTGGTATTCTGAGTAGGATTCAATGATTGAATGACTGTGATGAGCTTCAAACTCCTGAAGGCTGGGTGTTAGTGACAGACGCAAAAGAATCAATGGATTCTATTCCAACCTGATTGAGAACCGACAGATGATTAGCCGTGCCGTGACAGGGTGCGTTGAACATTTTCACTGAGAGGACGGGATTGTAGCCACTGACAACGGTGATGCCCATTATACAGCTTGCCATGGAAAGGAGTAAGAAGGATTGGATGAAGACAGTAGGAAAGCAGAGAGACGGAAGGGACAAAGCATCTCCATTCGCTTATCTGAAATTCTCACCAATGAATTACATAAGTATCTCTATCTTTATGCTTTATTCATATATCATTCATAACCATTTGAATCTGCCTGACTGAGATTTACAAGATGACCATAGCTTGCTTCATACCAACAATCTCCGTGGGATCGACCCTTACTCGCGTAAGGTATATTACTTGGATGACCCAGTGCACTTGCTGGTTAGTTGTGCGAAGTTATGATAAAGAGTTGAGATTGCAATTGAGCGTACCATGTTGATGGCGCCATTGATGATCACAATTTTGTGCACCAGCGCTGAAATCTCTAATAGAGAACTTAAAAGAATCCTGGAACGGACTGTGATTAACTGTAGAAGGGATTGGGCAAGAAGCTTGGATGATACTCTGTGGGCATACAGAACAGCATTTAAGACTCCTATAGGGACCTCTCCATACCAGCTGGTGTATGAAAAAGCCTGTCACTTGTTAGTGGAACTGGAATATAAGGCCTATTGAGCAACCAGATTCCTAAACCTTGATGCCAAGTTAGCTGGAGAAAAATGATTGCTCCAGTTAAATGAGCTAGAGGAATTCAGACTCAATGCTTTCGAAAATGCAAAAATTTACAAAGAGAAAGCAAAAAGATGGCATGACAAGAAGCTATCATCCAGAGTCTTTGAGCCAGGGCAGAAAGTTCTACTGTTTAATTCTAGGATCCGATTATTCCCCGGGAAATTGAAATTCCGGCGGAGAGGTCCATATGTGATTACAAGTGTGTCACCATATGGATACGTAGAGCTTCAGGATAATGATTCTAACAAAAAGTTCATTGTTAATGGACATAAAGTCAAACATTATCTTGAAAGCAATTTTGAGCAAGAATACTCAAAACTGAGACTTGATTAAAGCTCATTAATAGTCCAGCTAAAGACAATAAAGAAGCGCTTGCTGGGAGGCAACCCAGCTATTAACAAAGCTTATCTTTCAATTAATTGATTTTTATAGGTTCATATTAATTTTCTTCAAGGTAAAATGGCAATTGCATAAGTTCATAGAGTCACAGAAGGATTCAGAGGATAAAACAGCAAAAAGAAGCTCACTGGTTCGAAAAAGCCAGTAAGAGCTGTTTTGGGCGTTAAACGCCCAAAAGAAGCATCTACTGCGCGTTTAACGCCAGTAGAGATAGCCATCTGGGCATTTAACGCCAGATTTACAGCGTCCTGGGCGTTCAGAAAAATGCCCAGTGACAAAGGAGTTCCTGGCGTTTAACGCCAGCCAGAAGCAACAGCTGGGCGTTAAACGCCCAGGAAAAGCTACAAATGGGCGTTAAACGCCCAAAACATGCAGCGTTTGGGCGTTTAACACCAGGATTGTGGGGAGGAGGTAATTTCGTTTTCACTTCAAATTTTTTCCATTTTTCATGTTTCAATTCATGATTTCTTGCATAAACATGTTACAAACTCTCATCTTTCATCTTTAATTTCAAAAAATTTTAATCATAAACATATTTCTTAATTTTTCTTCAATATCTTTTTAAATCTTTTTCAAAATCTCATCATATCTTTTGAATTTTCGAAATTGCCTCTCCTTCTATTCCTCTCATTTCCTTTCTTTTGCTTGAGGACAAGCAAACCTCTAAGTTTGGTATGTTTTTTCGTGATCACTGAGCTAAAACTCATCAAGATCATGGCACCTAAGGGAAAACAAACCATTTTGGAATCAAGAGAAGTTCTTAACTAAAGAACATGCAGACCATTACCACAAAAATAATGGGTCTGAAATCAGTGATCCCAGAAGTTAAATTCGATCTGAAAGAAGACGAATATCCGGAGATCCAAGAGCAGCAGGATCAAGATAACATGATTTGCAAACTGCTTAAAGAATAAGAGAAGCAAGGGCATGAGCTACAGGAGCTGAAGCGTCAGAAGCTATCTCTTGAAGGGCCAAGCACCCCACAGACTAAAGGAGCATCCACCTCCCGAAATAAAGGATGTTGAGTCCTAATCTTAGCCTTAACTCTGTGATAATTGTTCTTATTAGGAATTTACCTTAGAAGTTATACCTGATTAGTTGTAATTAGTATCTCTATTTTGATTTTATCTCCAATTAAGCTATAATTTATTTTTCTCATCATCATCAAACATGAATAAAATAGTAGATTTTTAGAATAAAAAGGCAATATTTTTTTTTCGAGTTTTCAATAAGGAAAATTCTAATTATTTATATGTGGTGGCAATACTTTTTGTCTTCTGAATGAATGCCTGAACAGTGCATATTTTTTATATTGAATTTTATGAATGTTAAAATTGTTGGCTCTTGAAATAATTAAGAATTATGCGTTAAGTAAAAACAAATTTAAGATCAGATCGAAGGGTACAAGATTTATGAATAAGTGTACAAATAATGATAAATATGCATAATCAAATCTGGTTTCAGAAAGAATTGAAACAAGGAACGAAAGAGATGAAAAATAAATGATTAAACAGTAGGCCTATTGATGAGCGGATATTTTATACGCTTTTTGGGGGTAATTTCATGTAGATTTTAGTATGTTTTAGTTAGTTTTTAGTAGATTTTTATTAGTTCTTGGGCAAAAATCATATTTCTGGACTTTACTATGAGTTTGTGTGCTTTTTTGTGATTTCAGGTATTTTCTGGCTGAAATTGAGGGAGCTGAGCAAAAATCTGATTCAAGCTGAAAAAGGACTGCTGATGCTGTTGGATTTTGACCTCCCTGCACTCGGAATGAATTTTTTGGAGCTACAAGAGTCCAATTGGCGCGCTCTCAATTGGGTTGGAAATTAGACATCCAAGGCTTTCCAGCAATATATAATAGTCCATACTTTGCGTGAAGATAAACGATGTAAACTGGCGTTTAACGCCAGTTCCATGTTGTATTCTGGCGTTGATCGCCAGAAACAGGTTGCAAGTTGGAGTTAAACGCCAGAAATAGGTTACAACCTGACGTTTAACTCCAGAAACAGTCTAGGCACGTGAGAAGCTTAAGTCTCAGCCCCAGCACACACCAAGTGGGCCCCGAAAGTGGATTTTTGCACTATCCATCTTAGTTTAATCATTTTCTGTAAACCTAGGTTACTAGCTTAGTATTTAAACAACTTTTAGAGATTTATTCTGTATCTCATGATATTTTAGATCTGAACTTTGTACTTTTTGACGGCATGAGTCTCTAAACTCCATTGTTAGGGGTGAGGAGCTCTGCAGCGTCTCGATGAATTAATGCAATGATTTCTGTTTTCCATTCAAACACGCTTGTTTCTATCTAAGATGCTGATTCGTACTTAACTGTGATGGATGTGATGATCTGTGACACTCATCACCATTCTCAACCCATGAACGTGTGTCTGACAAACACCTCCGTTCTACATTAGATTGAATGAGCATCTCTTAGATTCCTTAATCAGAATCATCGTGGTATAAGCTAGAATCCATTGGCAGCATCCTTGAGAATCCGAAAAGTCTAAACCTTGTCTGTGGTATTCCATGTAAGATTCAGGGATTGGATGACTGTGATGAGCTTCAAACTCGCGAGTGTTGGGCATAGTGACAGACACAAAAGGATCAATGGATCCTATTCCGACATGATCGAGAACCGACAGATGATTAGCCATGCTGTGACAGAGCATTTGGACCATTTTCACTGAGAGGATGGGAAGTAGCCATTGACAACGGTGATGCCCTACATATAGCTTGCCATGGAAGGAGCCTTACATGTTTGAAAGTGAGAAAGCATTATGTTACAGAAATTCAGAAGACAAAGCATCTCCAAAACTCCAACATATTCTCCATTATTGCGTAACAATTACTTATTTTATGCCCTTTCACTTTTTACAATTGAAACTAAAGAACCCTATTGGTATCCTGACTAAGAATAATAAGATAACCATAGCTTGCTTCAAGCCAACAATCTCCGTGGGATTCGACCCTTACTCACGTAAGGTATTACTTGGACGACCCAACGCACTTGCTGGTTAGTTGTGCGAAATTACATAGTGTAAGTGTAATTTTTGTGCACCACCTATCACGTGGCACAGTTAAAATACATGTTTTGATGCAAACTAATCAAGAAAGAACATCTAACATTTTCAACGAATTAAGGATCATTGTTATGTGAAAACAAGTTCAAAGTCAAATCAAGGTACACATTGTTCATAAAGAGGAATACGAGCATTATCAAGGATAAATATTTCAAATGTATCAAGTGAATAGTTAGGATTACAATTGAGCAGAGATATATAGGAGTGATAAGGAATGGTTGAAATATAATCAAATCATATTCTAAAATGAAAATCTGAAACAAGAAACTTCAATGCAAACGATAAAAGAGGAAAGTTGTTCACTAAGTTACGCGACACGAACAAAGATTATACTTCAAAACGGAGTAAACCCTCAAAAGTAACTTCTAACGTCCCCCAAAGCTCGTGATTCCATATACATTAACCATTAATGTTAAGTTGACCAGACTTAATACCATGAAGTATGCAATGGTAGACTAACAGCATTAATCAACAGACAGTCATGCATGTAAAACTCAAATTCTTGTCATTAAGGTAAGTCCCGTTGCATGACAGACACTCAGAGTATACAGTGAAGTATAGTCAGTCCATTCCCAAGGCTCTATAGGAAGGATTGCTCGGATACCATATTGTAGCGACCTAACTTCCAGCACGTCATGATCGTACCAAAAGTAAGACGTTAATAACCTAATTCCTTTATTATCTACTTAATATTGAGCCTTTATGCATTAAAATATCGACAGTTTTACAAAAAAGTTAAAACTTCTAATCAAGAATAAATAACACATATTCACATACTTAATATTCATAATAAATTATGTAATGACCCAATTTTCAGCACGTCATGATCATACTGAAAATCAAGCGTCACCAACTTGCTTTCTTAAAAATAAACTAATTATTTATCATTAAGACTGTAATCGTTTTAGCGCACGATCGATTATCAAAAAATTGAAATAATTTAACAAGTACGATAAAATAACACAAACATCAGAGATAGAGATAATATGCATCATACATACACACACACACACACACACACACACACACACACACACACACACATATATATATATATTGTCATACAGGTCTTGAGTTAGCGTACAACCCTTCACATCTTGTTACTATATACATAATTAACATCCCGAGTCCAGGTCCATATAGGAAGTCCTTAAGCTGGCATTCGAAAACTAGCCTAGTCAACCATAGACATCACACTCTCTCAATGAGTCTAATCAAAAGTGAGAGACTAAACACAAAAGCTAGGCTAGCATATAAACTCCCTAAAGCCACATCCTCAGCTCCCAAGCATCAACTGTCGTCGTTAGAGGAAATCTCAATCACATTTGAACACTTCTTAGGATCATCGTCTTCATCATCAGAAATCTCAATAATCTTAGGAGTGGTCTTGACACTCGTACTACTGCTCTGGCCCACACTCGTCGGTCCAGTAATAGAGGTGGTGTGCAACTCCTCAGGCTTATCAGGGTGCTGATGAGGTACTGGTCCATCATGAATAGGTGAAACGGAGCATCAGGATGAAGCCAATCCAACAAGAACTCATAAGACATATCGGGGTTAAAGAGTGGGGTGTTAATCGGATGACGAAAAGGGTAATACATGGGGAAGAAGGAACGGGTAATACATGGGGGTTCTTAGTAAGGCTGGCAGTACTTAGTTAAGTAAGGATTATCACAGTTCAATTAATTCACAACCAAATATACAAGAATCACAAAGAAATAGCCAGTCACAATATTTTAGAATACCATTAAGGAATGCACAAACACAAGAAGACAATCACAAACAATTTAATATTATCTAGTAAAATGCAAATGCACTGCAAGGATGATGCATGTCTAGTCCTTTCGCAGGTAATGAGCTCATTTGTCGGTTTTGACCCGCACCTGACACAATTCAACTCGTAATTCGGATAAGACATTCCAGCGACATAACCTCTGCAGGTTTCTACTTCTTGCAGGCGCTGATTTTCTAGCTGAAGTAAGTCGAACATGACCTCTGCAGGTACTTACAGGTGCTGATTTCTCAACTGAAGCATGTGACCCTTTATCCTAGAAGCCATTCCATATTGACGGGCATCCTGATGAGCGGATAATTTGTACGCTTTTTGGCATTGTTTTTAGTATGTTTTTAGTAGTTTTAGTTGAGTTCTTAGTATATTTTTATTAGTTTTTAGTTAAAATTCACTTTTCTGGACTTTACTATGAGTTTGTGTGTTTTTCTGTGATTTCAGGTATTTTCTGGCTGAAATTGAGGGACCTGAGCAAAAATCTGATTCAGAGACTGAAAAGGACTGCAGATGCTGTTGGATTCTGACCTCCCTGCACTCGAAGTGGATTTTCTGGAGCTACAGAAGCCCAATTGGCGCGCTCTCAACGGCGTTGGAAAGTAGACATCCTGGGCTTTCCAGCAATATATGATAGTCCATACTTTGCCCAAGATTTGATGGCCCAAACCGGCGTTCAAAGTCACCTACAGAAATTCCAGCGTTAAACGCCGGAACTGGCACCTAATTGGGAGTTAAACGCCCAAACTGGCATAAAAGCTGGCGTTTAACTCCAAGAAGAGTCTCTACACGAAAATGCTTCATTGCTCAGCCCAAGCACACACCAAGTGGGCCCGGAAGTGGATTTTTATGTCATTTACTCATCTTTGTACACCAGAGGCTACTAGTTTTCTATAAGTAGGACCTTTTACTATTGTAATAGGGAGAGTCTTTTGATCATGTTTTGATGATTGAACTCACTTTGGGAGGCTGGCCATTCGGCCATGCCTAGACCTTGTTCTTATGTATTTTTAACGGTGGAGTTTCTACACACCATAGATTAAGGTGTGGAGCTCTGCTGTACCTCGAGTATTAATGCAATTACTATTGTTCTTCTATTCAATTCCGCTTGTTCTTTGTCCAAGATATCACTTGTTCTTCAACTTGATGAAGGTGATGATTGACACTCATCATCATTCTCACCTATGAACAAGATGACTGACAACCATTCTTGTTCTACAAGCGTTCGAGGCTTAGTGAATATCTCTTGGATTTCTGATTGCATGCTGCATGGTTGATCGCCTGACAACCGAGTGCTCGCCTGACAAACGAGCCAGCCATTCCGTGAGATCAGAGTCTTCGTGGTATAGGCAAGAACTGATGGCGGCATTCAAGAGAATCCGGAAGGTCTAACCTTGTCTGTGGTATTCTGAGTAGGATTCAATGATTGAATGACTGTGACGTGCTTCAAACTCCTGAGGGCGGGGCGTTAGTGACAGACGCAAAAGAATCACTGGATTCTATTCCGGCCTGATTGAGAACCGACAGATGGATAGCCGATGCTGTGACAGAGCATTAGGAACGTATTTCCAATGAGAGGATGGGAGGTAGCCATTGACAACGGTGAAACCCCTGCATAAGCTTGCCATGGAAAGGAGTAAGAAGGATTGGATGAAGACAGTAGGAAAGCAGAGAGACAGAAGGGAAGGCATCTTCATACGCTTGTCTGAAGCTCTTACACCAATGATATACATAAGTATCTCTATCTTTATCTTTATGCTTTATTCATCATCTATACCCAATTGAGTCTGCCTGACTGAGATTTACAAGATGACCATAGCTTGCTTCATACCACCAATCTCCGTGGGATCGACCCTTACTCGCGTAAGGTTTATTACTTGAACGACCCAGTGCACTTGCTGGTTAGTTGTGCGAAGTTGTGTTTATGCCATGGTAGTGAGCACCAAGTCTTTGGAACCATTACTAGGGGATTATTCGAATATGGACAAAGTAGTGATCACAATTTCGTGCACCAAGTTTTTGGCGCCGTTGCCGGGGATTGTTCTTGTGTATGGACAACTGACGGTTCATCTTGTTGCTTAGATTAGGCATTTATTTTTTTTTTCGAAATTCTTGAAGATGAATTCTAGAGTTTCATGATGATTTGTTGAAATCTGGCTGGCTGAGAAGCCATGTCTAATCTCATTGGACCGAGGTTTCAACTTATCATCACAGAAGCTTGTTGATTTTTTATCAATCTTGCTTTTGGAGCAGTGATCTGCTAAGGCTTGGCTGGCCTTTGGCCATGTCTAGTGTTTTGGACCGAAGCTTTCTTTGAAAGCTTGGCTGGCTGTGAAGCCATGTCTAATTCCTGGACCGGAGTCTTAGACTAGCATTGCACTGATTCCTGGAATTCTCATTAAGAATTTTGATGTTTCCACTTAATTTTCGAAAATCACAAAAAAATTCACAAAAACCATAAAAACCAAAAATATTGGATGTTTCTTGCTTGAGTCTAGTGTCTCATTTTAAGTTTGGTGTCAATTGCATGCATTCATTCATGTGTTTTAAGGATCTTCAAGTAATTCTTGATGATTTCTTACTCTGATCTTTGAATTCTTTTGACTTGAGTGTTTATGTGTCTCATATAGTGTCAATGGTATACAAACTGCTAAGTTTGGTGTCTTGCATGCATTGTTATTTGATTCTTGTTGCATTTTGATTATTAAAAATCCAAAAATATTTTTTATTTTGTGTCTTTTCAAGTCAATAATACAGAGAATTGAAGCTTCAGAACATACTGCAGAGGAATTATACAGAAAAAGCTGGGCATTCAAAAATGCCCAGTGAAGAAGGCAGACTGGCGTTTAAACGCCAGCCAGGGTACCTGGTTGGGCGTTTAACGCCCAAAAAGGGTGCATTTTGGGCGTTAAACGCCAGAATGGATACCATTCTGGGCGTTTAACGCCAGGATGGTGCTAGGGGGAAGATTTTGTTTTCAAATCAATTTTTTTTTTCAAGTTTTCAAAGTTTTTCATAATCAAATCTTTTTCAAATCATATCTTTTCAATCAAATGTTTTCAAAATTAATTTCTTTCCTTTTTCAAAGATACTTACTAACGATTAATGATTTGATTGAACATTTTTTTGCCTTTTCTGTTGAGGAAGGTTTTATGTTTGAATCATATCTTTTCTTGTTAGGCAAGTTATTTATTTTCAAATCAAATCTTTTTTTTTAAAATTGTTTTCAAATCATATCTTTTCAATCACATCTTTTTAAAACCAATCATATCTTCTTAACTACATCTTTGTCAAAATAGTTTACAATCAAATCTTTTTGATTCCTAATTTAAAAATCTTTTTCAAAAATCACTTGATTTCTTTTCCACTTTTATTTTCGAAAATCAATTAGTGTTTTTCAAAAATGTTTCCAAAATATTTTAATTAATTTTCGAAAAATTACTCCCCTCCTCCTCACGTCCTTCTATTTATGGAGTACCACTCCTTCTTAATGCACAATTCGAACCTTATCTAAGTAAAGTTCGAATTCTTCTTCTCCTTCTTCTTTCTATTTCTCTTTTCCTCTGACACCTCAAGGAATCTCTATACTGTGACATAGAGGACTCCACATTTTCTTGTTCTCTTCTCTTTCATATGAGCAGGAGCAGAGACAAAGGCATTCTTGTTGAAGCTGACCCTGAACCCGAAAGGACCTTGAAGAGAAAACTAAGAGAAGCCAAAGCACAACTCTCTTTAGAGGACCTGACCGAATTCTTCAAAGAAGAAGAAGACATGGCAGCCGAAAACAACAATAATGCGAACAATGCAAGGAAGGTGCTGGGTGACTTTACTGCACCTACTCCTGATTTTTATGGGAGAAGCATCTCTATCCCTGCCATTGGAGCAAACAACTTTGAGCTTAAACCTCAATTAGTTTCTCTAATGCAACAGAATTGCAAGTTCCATGGACTTCCAATGGAAGATCCTCATCAGTTCTTAGCTGAATTCTTGCAAATCTGTGACACAGTCAAGACTAATGGGATAGACCCTGAGGTCTATAGACTGATGCTATTCCCTTTTGCTGTAAGAGACAGAGCTAGGACATGGTTGGACTCTCAACCTAAAGAAAGCCTGGACTCTTGGGAAAAGCTAGTCAATGCCTTCTTGGCAAAGTTCTTTCCACCTCAAAGATGGAGCAAGCTTAGAGTGGAAGTCCAAACTTTCAGACAGAAGGATGGAGAATCCCTCTATGAAGCTTGGGAAAGATACAAACAATTAATCAGAAAATGTCCTTCTGACATGCTTTCTGAATGGAGCATCATAGGTATCTTCTATGATGGTCTCTCTGAACTATCCAAGATGTCTTTGGATAGCTCTGCTGGAGGATCTCTTCATCTGAAGAAGACGCCTACAGAGGCTCAAGAGCTCATTGAAATGGTTGCAAATAACCAATTCATGTACACTTCTGAAAGGAATCCTGTGAACAATGGGACAAGTCAGAAGAAAGGAGTTCTTGAGATTGATGCTCTGAATGCCATATTGGCTCAGAACAAGATATTGACTCAACAAGTCAATTTGATTTCTCAAAGTCTGTCTGGAATGCAAAATGCACCAAGCAGTACTAAGGAGGCTTCATCTGAGGAAGAAGCTTATGATCCTGAGAACCCTTCAATGGAAGAGGTGAATTACCTAGGAGAACCCTATGGAAACACCTATAATTCTTCATGGAGAAATCACCCAAATCTCTCATGGAAGAATCAAGAGAGACCTCAACAAGGTTTCAATAATAATGGTGGAAGAAACAGGTTTAACAATGGCAAACCTTTTCCATCATCTTCTCAGCAACAGACAGAGAATTCTAAGCAGAACCCCTCTGACTTAGCAACCATGGTCTCTGATCTAATCAAAACCACTCAAAGTTTCATGACTGAAACAAGGTCTTCCATTAAGAATTTGGAAGGACAAGTGGGACAGCTGAGCAAGAAAGTTACTGAACTCCCTCCAAGTACTCTTCCAAGCAACACAGAAGAAAATCCAAAAGGAGAGTGCAAAGCCATCAATATGGCCGAATTTGGAGAGGAGGGAGAGGAAGTGAACGCCACTGAGGAAGACCTCAATGGGCGTGCACTAGCCTCCAATGAGTTCCCCAATGAGGAACCATGGGAATCTGAGGCTCAAAATAAGACCATAGAGATTCCATTGGACCTACTTCTGCCTTTCATGAGCTCTGATGAGTATTCTTCCTCTGAAGAGGATGAGTATGTCATTGAAGAGCAAGTTGCTAAGTACCTTGGAGCAATCATGAAGCTAAATGACAAGTTATTTGGAAATGAGACTTGGGAGGATGAACCTCCTTTGCTCACCAAAGAACTGGATGACTTGTCTAGGCAGAAACTACCTCAAAAGAGACAAGACCCTGGGAAGTTTTCCATACCTTGTACCATAGGCACCATGACCTTCAAGAAGGCTCTGTGTGACTTAGGGTCAAGTGTAAACCTCATGCCTCTCTCAGTAATGGAGAAGCTAAGGATCTTTGAGGTACAAGCTGCAAAAATCTCACTAGAGATGGCAGACAACTCAAGAAAACAAGCTTATGGACTTGTAGAGAATGTTTTGGTTAAGATTGAAGACCATTACATCCCTACTGATTTCATAGTCCTAGAGACTGGGAAGTGCATGGATGAAGCCATCATCCTTGGCAGACCCTTCCTAGCCACAGCAAAGGCTGTGATTGATGTTGATGGAGGTGAACTGATCATTCAAGTGAATGGAGAATCCTTTGTGTTTAAGGCTCAAGGATATCCCTCTGTCACCATAGAGATGAAGCATGAAGAGCTTCTCTCAAATCAGAGTCAAGAAGAGCCCCCACAGTCAAACTCTAAGTTTGGTGTTGGGAGGCCACAACCAAACTCTAAGTTTGGTGTTGAACCCCCACATTCAAACTCTAAGTTTGGTGTTGGGAGGTTCCAACATTGCTCTGAGTATCTGTGAGGCTCCATGAGAGCTCTCTGTCAAGCTACTGACATTAAAGAAGCGCTTGTTGGGAGGCAACCCAATGATTATAATTTATTTAGTTTCTTTTGTTATTTTATTTTATTTTGTAGGTTGATGATCATAAGAAGTCACAAAATCCATTAAAAAAGCAAAAACAAAATGAAAAACAGGAAGAAAAACAGCACACCCTGGAGGAAGATGTTGCTGGCGTTCAAACGCCAGTAAACCTAGCAGTTGGGCGTTTAACGCCCAGTCTGGCACCATTCTGGGCGTTTAATGCCAGAAAGGGGCACCAGACTGGCGTTAAACGCCAGAAAAGGGTAAGAACCTGGCGTTAAACGCCAGGAATGGGCATCAGCCCGGCGTTTAACGCCAGAAATGCCTCAAAACGTGATTTTGAGCAACATTTGGTGCAGGGATGACTTTTTCTTGACACCACAGGATCTGTGGACCCCACAGGACCCCACCACCACTCTCTCTCTTCTTCCCCCATTCACCAATCACCTCAACACCTCTTCCCCAAAAACCCTTCACATATCAAATCCCATCTTTCTCTTCACCACTCACATCCATCCTTCATAAAACCCCACCAACCTCACCCTTCAAATTCAAACCACTTTCCCTCCCAACCCACCCATAATGGCCGAACCTCATCTCCCCTCTCTCCTATATAAACCCTTCTTAACCCCTTCATTTTCACACAACCGAAACACCACTCCTCCCCCTCCTTGGCCGAATACACCACCATCTCCCTCTTCCTCATTTCTTCTTCATCTACTCTCTTCTTTCTTCTTTTGCTCGAGGACGAGCAAACATTTTAAGTTTGGTGTGGTAAAAGCATTGCTTTTTCGTTTTTCCATAACAATTATGGCATCCAAGGCCGGAGAAACCTCTAGAAAGAGGAAAGGAAAGGCAAAAGCTTCCACCTCCGAGTCATGGGAGATGGATAGGTTCATCTCAAGGGTGCATCAAGACCACTTTTGTGAAGTTGTGGCCTTGAAGAAGGTGATCCCCGAGGTCCCCTTTTCACTCAAAAAGGGTGAATATCCGGAGATCCGCCATGAGATCCAAAGAAGAGGTTGGGAAGTACTTACTAACCCCATTCAACAAGTTGGAATCTTGATGGTTCAAGAGTTCTATGCCAATGCATGGATCACCAAGAGCCATGATCAAAGTATGAACCCGGATCCAAAGAATTATCTTACTATGGTTCGGGGGAAATACTTGGATTTTAGTCCGGAAAGTGTGAGGGTGGCGTTCAACTTGCCTATGATGCAAGAAGATGAACATCCTTACACAAGAAGGGTCAACTTTGATCAAAGGTTGGACCAAGTCCTCACAATCATATGTGAAGAGGGCGCACAATGGAAGAGAGATTCAAGAGGCAAGCCGGTTCAATTGAGAAGGCATGACCTCAAACCCGTGGCTAGAGGATGGTTGGAGTTTATCCAACGCTCAATCATTCCCACTAGCAACCGGTCCGAAGTTACTTTAGACCGGGCCATCATGATCCATAGCATCATGATTGGAGAAGAAGTGGAAGTTCATGAGGTTATAGCCCAAGAACTCTACAAGGTGGCGGATAAGTCCTCTACCTTAGCAAGGTTAGCCTTCCCTCACCTCATTTGTCACCTCTGTTATTCAGTTGGAGTTGACATAGAGGGAGACATCACCATTGATGAGGATAAGCCCATTACCAAGAAAAGGATGGAGCACACAAGAGACCCCTCTCATCATGAGATCCCTGAGATGCCTCAAGGGATGCACTTTCCTCCACAAAACTATTGGGAGCAACTAAACACCTCCCTAGGAGAATTGAGTTCCAACATGGGACAACTAAGGGTGGAGCACCAAGAACACTCCATTCTCCTCCATGAAATTAGAGAAGATCAAAAAATCATGAGAGAGGAGCAACAAAGGCAAGGAAGAGACATTGAGGAGCTCAAGCACTCCATAGGACCTTCAAGAGGAAGGAAGAGCCGCCATCACTAAGGTGGACCCGTTCCTTGATTTCCTTGTTCTTTATTCTTCTGTTTTTCGAATTTTAGTGCTTATGTTTATCCATGTTTGTGTCTTATGATCATTAGTGTCTTAGTGTTTATGCCTTAAAGCTATGAATGTCCTATGAATCCATCACCTTTCTTAAAATAAAAACGTGCTTAATTGAAAAGGAAAAGAATTGCATGAATTTTGAATTTTATAACAGTTTAATTATTTTGATGTGGTGGCAACACTTTTGTCCTCTGAATGTATGCTTGAACAGTGCATATGTCTTTTGAATTTGTGGTTCATTGATGCATTTGCATATTTACTATATTAACTAGTTAGTTTAGTTGGTTTTAGCTTAGTTTCACTCACTTTCTCTAAATAAACAAGTCTTTTTATGAGTTTTATCTTCATGCATGAGAATACCAAGGAACATGTTGATTCTAGCCAAATTCATGCAAATGATTTAAAGAATACATACATGAATGAGTATGAATGAATCTCATGAAATTTATTGCATGAATTGGTAAGACTTTGAAGCTATTTCCTTTGTTGATGATAGGTGATGAAACAAGAAAGCATGGAAGCAAGAATGATGCAAAGCTGGGCAAGAAGAAGTTGGCGTTGCCAACTTGGAGATAGTGGGCGTTATTCATGACAACGCCAGGCAACCTTGGAAGAAGAAGTTGGCGTTGCCAACTTGGAGATAGTGGGTGTTGTTCATGACAACGCCAGGCAGCCTTAGAAGAGAAGTTGGCGTTGCCAACTTGGAGAAGAGTGTGCGTTGTTGAAGGCAACGCCAAGGCAGCCCTGGAGAGCAAATGTTGGCGTTGCCAACTTGGAGGAAGGAGTGAGTGGTTATGGGCAACGCACACAAGCAAGGAACTTGGGCCATGAAGGAGTTTCGAGGGCGTTGCCAACGCCAAGAACTATGGGCGTTGTTCAAAGCAACGCTAAGCTAGAGGAACTTGGGCCATGGAGGAGCTTGAGCACGTTGCCAACGTGCTACTTCACTGGCGTGTTCCTAGGCAACGCCAAGCAACAAGAATGGAGCCTTGAGGAAGGCTCGAGCACGTTGCCAACGTGCTGAAGAGAAGGAGTGTTCATCAACAACGCCAGGAATGGTTGCTTGGCTAGGCACCAAGTCTTGGGTGCCAACCAAGTTGCTAACGCCAATCAAGGCACCATTCACGTTGCTAACGCCAGGGAGAGGCACCATTCACGTTGCCAACGCCAGGGGATAGTGCCAACCACGTTGCCAACGCCAGCTTCTATAGGCGTGTTCAATGGCAACGTGGGAAGCAATATTTGGAGCTAGGAAAGAGCATCGAGCACGTTGCCAACTCAAGAAAGCATTGGCGTGTTTGGTAACAACGCCAGGAAGCTTTGGATGGTGAAGAATGGAGGTAGCACGTTGCTAACTTGGAAGAACAAAGGAGTGTTTGCCAAAAACGCTGGAGAGCTGCACAGCCTGACCTTACCTCCTTCAATGGAGTATATCTTGAGCTACAAAGATCCAAATGATGCACTCTCAACGGCATTGAAAAGTAGACATCCAGAGCTTTCCAACCATATATCATAGTATGGGATTGGCATTCATTTGAAGCTTCAAAAGATGGCTTCATTTAGAGCTTTAGAATCTGAGCACGTTGGCAACGCTGGAAACAAGGGCGTTTTCACCAAAAACGTGTGCGATTTTGGCAGCCTGACCCTGTCTCCTTCAAACGAGCATACCTTGAGTTATAGAGATCCAAATTGAGTGCTTCCAGTTGCGTTGGAAAGCTGACATTCAGAGCTTTCCAACCATATATAATAGTCTATAGTGGAGCATGAAATGGAAGCGCGAATCAGAGTCATCTTTAGGCCCAAAAACAAGGAAATGAAGTTGAAATTCAAGGAGGCTAGAAGGCAGCCCATGAGGAAGCAACGGGCACGTTGCCAACGTGCTAGCAAGAAGGCGTGTTTGGCAACAACGCCAGCCTCATTTCTCTGCCTTGGGAGGCTAGGCACGAGCACGTTGCCAACTTGGGAGAATGGGTGCGTTTTTGGCAACAACTTGGCAGCTTGACCTTACCTTCTTTGAGGAAGCATAACTTGAGCTAGGAAAGTCCAAATGAGGTGATTCCAGTGGCATTGGAAAGAAGACATCAAGAGCTTTCCAATGATGTATAATAGTCCATATTGAAGCAGAGGATTGACACTCAAATTTTGGGCAACATTAGACATGAAAGAAGAGTCAAGAAGAAGAAAAGCAAGTTGTTGGCAATAACTTGGGCCAGCAACGCCCAAGTCTCAAACTTCACTTCCAGGAAAATACCATGCACGTTGCCAACGTGCATTAAGCCTAGAGTTGTTGCCAATAACGCCCCTCAATGGGCCAGCATTGCAGCCAACTTGCTCTGCTTCCTCTATTCCTCACAAAGGCCAGAAACTTCATCAATTGAACCAGAAATTCAACAAAGAGAAAGCCCACACTGCTAGCCCAATTGAAGATCTCTGAAGAAGTTTTGAGAGTAGTATAAATAGAAGAGATTGGTGTACTTGTGGAGGACTTTTTGACACTTAGAATTTTAGACTCTTAGCACTTTTATTTGAGAACTCTTTAGTACTTCCGGGAGGATACCCGGAGAGCATTTTTGGTTCTTCTTGGAACTTTTCTTCTTCATTTTCTTAAGCTTTAAGCATTTCCTTATTCTTCTTCATCTTTCTTTGCATTTTAGTTAAATTTTGGTTTATGGCAATTGTTGTTGAAATTGGAGCAATGACTCACTAAACCCCACTTTCATTAGGGGGAAGAGCTCTGCTTGTTGGAATGCATTGGTGAACTCATCTTTTCCTCCTCAATTCTAGTGGTTGATCTAAAGAGGGAACTCTTGTTCTTCAAAGATTCAACCACCATCGAGAGAGGGGTTAATCTATATGAATTATGTGGTGAATTTGAGGAATGAGCCACATAATTCAGTTTAGAGTTCATCCTTTCATGATTTCTTTAATCAACACACCTTGGTTAGTATGTGAGATGTAACTCTCCTTGGTTGAGATTATGGGAGTTGTGTGGCTGGATTAGATTTGAGCTTCATCTCTTCTCATGAACAATTAGATCACGAGAGTGGAAATTGGTTATGTTGAGAGAAATTGAATCACCAAGAGATTGGGATTCAATTACCCACTTGCCATGGATCTAAACCCATGATTGAGAAGGATTTGACTAACATCAATTCATGAAAACTTGCATCTCTGATCCCTAATGATCTTCTCCATCATCAATTCTTATTTCTTTTGCTTCTAGTTATTTGACTACCCATAACCCAAGTCCCTTTTACATTCTGTCAATTTATTATTCTTGTCATCTACATTTTGTTCTTTCAATTCTTGCTATTTACTCTTATGTTCTTTAAATTTCTGCACCCTTTAATTCCTTGCCATTTATCTTTGATGTTATTTAAGTTTCTTGCAATTTAAGTTTCAGTTATTTACTTTCATTTTATTTCTATATTCTTGTTCTTAATTGCCATTTAAATTCCTGCAATTATGTTCAAAAGTCACATTGCTCATAAAATCAAAATTATATCTGCTTAACTAAACTTACCATTTAACTAAAGTTGCTTGATCTACCAATCCTCGTGGGATCGACCTCACTCTTAGTGAGTCTTATTACTTGATACGACCCGGTATACTTGCCGGTTGTACGTGAAACAAAAATTTTTACGTATCAAGTTTTTGGCGCCGTTGCCGGGGATTGGAAAAGATTGACAATGATTAAGTGAATGGTGGTTTAGATTAAGCATTTTTTTTAGTGTTTTTGTTAAGCCCGCTAACTGTTTGATACTTTGTTTCACTAACTCCAATTCCACTCTAGTTCTAGAGTATTTCACTTGTGATTTTGGTTTCGTTTGTGTATGTCAGGAGCTAATAGACTTAATACTGAGGACGAGAGAACCCTCCGAAGGAGAAGAAGAGCAGAAAGAGGAAAGGGAATAGTTGGTGAAGAGGAGTCAGAGGGAGAAGATCAAGTCATGGAGGATGAGATGCACAATCCTCCTGGAGGGGTCAACAACAATGATGGACCACCTAGAAGAGTGCTATCCTCTTATACCATCCCTGATCCAAGACATTGTGGGAGTAGTATTGCCACTCCAAGTGTTCAGGCCAATAACTTTGAGTTAAAACCCCAACTCATCACTTTGGTACAAAACAACTGCTCCTATGGAGGGGGACCTCTTGAAGACCCAAATCAACACTTGTCTGTTTTTCTGAGGATATGCAACACAGTGAAGACAAATGGAGTGCATCCAGATGTCTACAAACTGCTGCTATTCCCATTTTCTTTGAGGGACAAGGCCACTCAATGGCTAGAGTCATTCCCCAAGGAAAGCCTCGACAATTGGAATGACCTGATGGGCAGATTTCTAGCAAAGTTCTACCCACCTCAAAGAATCATCAAGTTGAAGACAGAGGTTCAAACTTTCAGGCAAATGGAAGGGGAGTCATTGTATGAAGCCTGGGAAAGATATAAGGCACTCATGAGAAGATGTCCACCTGATATGTTTAGTGACTGGGTCAAACTCCAAAACTTCTATGAAGGTTTAAGCTTAGAAGCAAGGAAGGGGCTAGACTACTCATCAGGAGGATCACTCAACATGATGAAAACTGCTGAGGAGGCTCAAGACCTCATTGAGATTGTGGCAAACAATCAGTATTATTACTCATCAGAGAGGCAACATAACCCGGCCCCAAAGAAAGGCGTAATGGAGCTTGAAGGTGTTGACGCTATCATGGCACAAAATAAGTTAATGCACCAACAAATCCAACAACAAATGGAAATGATAACAAAGAGAATGGATGGTTTCCAGCTAGCATTAGTGAACACAACAAATCAACCATCACTTGAATGGAGCCAAGGTGAAGGGACCACTGTTGAACAGCCACAAGAACAAGTTCAATACATGCAAAATACTTCAAATTCTCAGGATGAATTTCATGGTGATACATACAACTCCTCTTGGAAAAATCACCCCAATCTAAGGTGGGGTGAAAACCATTGGCAAAAGAATAACAACCACAACCACACCCGCAACACAAATAACCAAAATCACCATGCCACCAACACTAACCAATATAGAAAAACACAAAACACATATCAACACCCTCATAATAACTCACAAACTCACCAAAACAACTTCCCTGCACCAACATCCAACACACAGAATTACCACACTAATCCACCCAACAACTTCCAATAACAATCAACCCCCATCATATCCCCAATTGACCATCATGAGACCAGAATTGCAAGTCTTGAAGCAACCTTGCAAGCACTTGCTCAAACCACTCAAGCCTTAGCTAAGGGACAAAAGGAACATGAGGCCACCATGAAGAGTATTGAGCGACAAGTGGGACAATTAGCCAAACAAGCTGAACGGCCAACCAATGTTCTTCCAAGTGATACGATACCCAACCCAAGAGACACAGAAAAAGCCATAAAATGGGAGGAGTGTAAAGCAATCACCCTGAGAAGTGGGAAGAAAGTGGAGACAGAAGCCATTACTCAGGAAGAGCACATCAAAGAATGCTTAAAAGAAGAGGTGAAGGAACAAAAGCAGGAGCAAGAAACCTATACACAAAGTGATAAATTAGCTAAGAAGGAGGCAGTGAAAGCATACCAACCAATGCTTCCATACCCTCAAAGGTTTAAAGAAGAGAACAAAGAGAAGCAATATTCCAAATTCTTGGAAATATTCAAGACACTACACATCAACATCCCCTTCATTGAAGCACTTGAACAGATGCCCCTATATGCTAAGTTCATGAAGGAATTGTTGACAAAGAAAAGATCCTTGAAAGAGGGACAAACGGTTGTGATGACCAGGGAGTGTAGTGCCATCATCCAGAAAAAGTTGCCAAAGAAGATGAAAGACCCAGGGAGCTTTCACATCCCCTGCACAATAGGTAACATGATGATTGAGAGAGCATTTTGTGATCTTGGTGCAAGCATAAATCTGATGCCTCTATCTTTGATGAGGAAGCTTCAGATTCATGAATTGAAACCTACAAAGATAGCCCTTCAAATGGCGGATAAATCTATTCAGCAAGCACTCGGGGTTGTAGAGAATGTATTAGTAAAGGTGGACAAATTTTTCCTCCCGGTTGACTTTGTCATCCTAGACATAGAGGAAGATGACAACACTCCCATTATTCTAGGGAGGCCCTTTTTAGCTACTGCCAGGGCATTGATAGATGTCGAAAAAGGAGAATTAATGCTAAGGGTGCATGATGAGCATATAGTGTTCCATGTCTTCAAGAATTTGCAAGACTCCACCCAAGAGGAAGAGTGTATGAAGATTGATTCCATAGATCCAAACTTGAAAGAGGCACCTAATGAGGCACTTCCAAGCTCATGCTGGAAAGAAAATGAAGAGGTGGAGGTGCTGCAACAAGCTCAAAGAATAGAGGAGAAGCTGCAATCAAAGTCAGCATTTAAGATTCATAGCAAGGACAGTCCAAAAATTGAGATCCCAAAACCTGAACTATCTCCTGGAAAAGAAGAGAGTCCCAAGAAGAAAATGCCAAGAGGATGGAGAAACAAGAAAATCTCCACTGAAGACTTCTCACCAGGGGATAAAGTGATGCTAACTTACCAACCAATAGAGACATCTCCACACTTTTCTGGATACTACACAGTGAACAAAATCCTCTCACTTGAACATGTGGAAATCATCAAGAATGATACTGGAAGGAAGCTCACGGTGAGAGGGGAAGGATTAAGGCACTATGATCATCATCCGCCCTAAAGAGGGACAACCGTCAAGCTAATGACGAAAAAAAAGCGCTTGTTGGGAGGCAACCCAACCAAAGGTAGTCTTCTTTTCTTAGTTAATTCAATAAAAGAGTTAAGTATATTTATCTGCATTGCAAGGAGCTAAGTTTGGTGTTACACACCAACAGAATTCAAAGGTGAATGTGAGGTGCTAAGTTTGGTGTTCCACCAAAAAGTTTCATTAAAGACACATTTTAACCCTTTGCATGATTAGTCACTAGCTCCAAACAATCAGAAAAATTACTTAACAATTGCTACTTTTAATTTAGATTTTATTTCCTTAATAGAAGCATTTGATGTTTCTTACATGTATTCATTCCACTGCATATAAAAGTAAGCAAGGAACTAAGTTTGGTGTCCCCACACCAACTTATGTCTAGAAGATCACAAGCATACATGCATGCTAACCATCTCTCAAGTGCTTGGGGAGAAGCAACTTTCAAAGTTCATTGTAGGCGATCACTTCAATCTTGAAAAGGATCAAGCATCACCAACCAAAGAGACAAAGAGGGATATAAAGACTAACAATGATGATGATAAGGAGTAAAGCAAGTAAACTCCAAAAGGTTGTATTGTTGAGTGATTGTCTTGTATTCAAACTACTATGATTGAAAGTGATATTGCCCCCTGTTTGTCTGCTTAGTATAACTTCTTTGTAGTTCAATAACTAAGATGTTTGATATATCATAACACCATACTCTTGAAATTGCTTGCACTCAATACCTATGAAAATGCAAACAGAGAACATTTCTTTGAAAAGAATGATTGAGGAGTCAAAAATCTATTTTGAGGCAAGCAAAAGATTAAGAGAAGTGGTGGTTCTAGTTGTATGATTGTGTATTGAGGTTTCATGTTTGTGAAAACTTGCATGGGAGCTCATAGGCAGGAAATAGAGTTCAAAGAAGTATTATGGAGATTCTCAAACACTTATTGATCCAAGAAGCAGCAAAAAAAAAAAAGAAAAAAAAAAAAAGAACATGGCAAAAGGCTCTGAGCATCAATTACTAGGAAGAAAAAGAAGGAAAAGAGAACTCAAAGAGTTACTATCCTAGTTAAATGCTTGTGGTGGAATTGTGTCAAAGAGAGAGGCTTGAGCAAGTAAATCCTAAGGGGTGTTTCAACACCTAATACCTTAAAACCAACTGGTTTGGGAGTATTGATTGAAAGCTTATCTAAAGAGCCGCTTTGAGACATGACACTTAGAGTCAAGGCCAAGACACATAAACTATGTGCTGTTTCAAGGTGATTACCTATAGAGAGATTTCCATGATATCATTTGAATGAAAGTCCTAAGATCTAAGACTCCCAAAATGTAAGGACTGATAAGCACTGGGACCCTTGCATGAACACATAATTCAGAGTTCACCCCACTATCACTTAATCACTTCACTCACCAAGGTATTACAAGCTATTCCTCAACTCATTCCAATTAAAAGAAATCTTTGTGCATAGTTCTTTTGTTGCTTGAGGACAAGCAAGGTTTAAGTTTGGTGTTGTGATGCATTTGCATATTTACTATATTAACTAGTTAGTTTAGTTGGTTTTAGCTTAGTTTCACTCACTTTCTCTAAATAAACAAGTCTTTTTATGAGTTTTATCTTCATGCATGAGAATACCAAGGAACATGTTGATTCTAGCCAAATTCATGCAAATGATTTAAAGAATACATACATGAATGAGTATGAATGAATCTCATGAAATTTATTGCATGAATTGGTAAGACTTTGAAGCTATTTCCTTTGTTGATGATAGGTGATGAAACAAGAAAGCATGGAAGCAAGAATGATGCAAAGCTGGGCAAGAAGAAGTTGGCGTTGCCAACTTGGAGATAGTGGGCGTTATTCATGACAACGCCAGGCAACCTTGGAAGAAGAAGTTGGCGTTGCCAACTTGGAGATAGTGGGTGTTGTTCATGACAACGCCAGGCAGCCTTAGAAGAGAAGTTGGCGTTGCCAACTTGGAGAAGAGTGTGCGTTGTTGAAGGCAACGCCAAGGCAGCCCTGGAGAGCAAATGTTGGCGTTGCCAACTTGGAGGAAGGAGTGAGTGGTTATGGGCAACGCACACAAGCAAGGAACTTGGGCCATGAAGGAGTTTCGAGGGCGTTGCCAACGCCAAGAACTATGGGCGTTGTTCAAAGCAACGCTAAGCTAGAGGAACTTGGGCCATGGAGGAGCTTGAGCACGTTGCCAACGTGCTACTTCACTGGCGTGTTCCTAGGCAACGCCAAGCAACAAGAATGGAGCCTTGAGGAAGGCTCGAGCACGTTGCCAACGTGCTGAAGAGAAGGAGTGTTCATCAACAACGCCAGGAATGGTTGCTTGGCTAGGCACCAAGTCTTGGGTGCCAACCAAGTTGCTAACGCCAATCAAGGCACCATTCACGTTGCTAACGCCAGGGAGAGGCACCATTCACGTTGCCAACGCCAGGGGATAGTGCCAACCACGTTGCCAACGCCAGCTTCTATAGGCGTGTTCAATGGCAACGTGGGAAGCAATATTTGGAGCTAGGAAAGAGCATCGAGCACGTTGCCAACTCAAGAAAGCATTGGCGTGTTTGGTAACAATGCCAGGAAGCTTTGGATGGTGAAGAATGGAGGTAGCACGTTGCTAACTTGGAAGAACAAAGGAGTGTTTGCCAAAAACGCTGGAGAGCTGGACAGCCTGACCTTACCTCCTTCAATGGAGTATATCTTGAGCTACAAAGATCCAAATGATGCACGCTCTACGGCATTGAAAAGTAGACATCCAGAGCTTTCCAACCATATATCATAGTATGGGATTGGCATTCATTTGAAGCTTCAAAAGATGGCTTCATTTAGAGCTTTAGAATCTGAGCACGTTGGCAACGCTGGAAACAAGGGCGTTTTCACCAAAAACGTGTGCGATTTTGGCAGCCTGACCCTGTCTCCTTCAAACGAGCATAACTTGAGTTATAGAGATCCAAATTGAGTGCTTCCAGTTGCGTTGGAAAGCTGACATTCAGAGCTTTCCAACCATATATAATAGTCTATAGTGGAGCATGAAATGGAAGCGCGAATCAGAGTCATCTTTAGGCCCAAAAACAAGGAAATGAAGTTGAAATTCAAGGAGGCTAGAAGGCAGCCCATGAGGAAGCAACGGGCACGTTGCCAACGTGCTAGCAAGAAGGCGTGTTTGGCAACAACGCCAGCCTCATTTCTCTGCCTTGGGAGGCTAGGCACGAGCACGTTGCCAACTTGGGAGAATGGGTGCGTTTTTGGCAACAACTTGGCAGCTTGACCTTACCTTCTTTGAGGAAGCATAACTTGAGCTAGGAAAGTCCAAATGAGGTGATTCCAGTGGCATTGGAAAGAAGACATCAAGAGCTTTCCAATGATGTATAATAGTCCATATTGAAGCAGAGGATTGACACTCAAATTTTGGGCAACATTAGACATGAAAGAAGAGTCAAGAAGAAGAAAAGCAAGTTGTTGGCAATAACTTGGGCCAGCAACGCCCAAGTCTCAAACTTCACTTCCAGGAAAATACCATGCACGTTGCCAACGTGCATTAAGCCTAGAGTTGTTGCCAATAACGCCCCTCAATGGGCCAGCATTGCAGCCAACTTGCTCTGCTTCCTCTATTCCTCACAAAGGCCAGAAACTTCATCAATTGAACCAGAAATTCAACAAAGAGAAAGCCCACACTGCTAGCCCAATTGAAGATCTCTGAAGAAGTTTTGAGAGTAGTATAAATAGAAGAGATTGGTGTACTTGTGGAGGACTTTTTGACACTTAGAATTTTAGACTCTTAGCACTTTTATTTGAGAACTCTTTAGTACTTCCGGGAGGATACCCGGAGAGCATTTTTGGTTCTTCTTGGAACTTTTCTTCTTCATTTTCTTAAGCTTTAAGCATTTCCTTATTCTTCTTCATCTTTCTTTGCATTTTAGTTAAATTTTGGTTTATGGCAATTGTTGTTGAAATTGGAGCAATGACTCACTAAACCCCACTTTCATTAGGGGGAAGAGCTCTGCTTGTTGGAATGCATTGGTGAACTCATCTTTTCCTCCTCAATTCTAGTGGTTGATCTAAAGAGGGAACTCTTGTTCTTCAAAGATTCAACCACCATCGAGAGAGGGGTTAATCTATATGAATTATGTGGTGAATTTGAGGAATGAGCCACATAATTCAGTTTAGAGTTCATCTTTTCATGATTTCTTTAATCAACACACCTTGGTTAGTATGTGAGATGTAACTCTCCTTGGTTGAGATTATGGGAGTTGTGTGGCTGAATTAGATTTGAGCTTCATCTCTTCTCATGAACAATTAGATCACGAGAGTGGCAATTGGTTATGTTGAGAGAAATTGAATCACCAAGAGATTGGGATTCAATTACCCACTTGCCATGGATCTAAACCCATGATTGAGAAGGATTTGACTAACATCAATTCATGAAAACTTGCATCTCTGATCCCTAATGATCTTCTCCATCATCAATTCTTATTTCTTTTGCTTCTAGTTATTTGACTACCCATAACCCAAGTCCCTTTTACATTCTGTCAATTTATTATTCTTGTCATCTACATTTTGTTCTTTCAATTCTTGCTATTTACTCTTATGTTCTTTAAATTTCTGCACCCTTTAATTCCTTGCCATTTATCTTTGATGTTATTTAAGTTTCTTGCAATTTAAGTTTCAGTTATTTACTTTCATTTTATTTCTATATTCTTGTTCTTAATTGCCATTTAAATTCCTGCAATTATGTTCAAAAGTCACATTGCTCATAAAATCAAAATTATATCTGCTTAACTAAACTTACCATTTAACTAAAGTTGCTTGATCTACCAATCCTCGTGGGATCGACCTCACTCTTAGTGAGTCTTATTACTTGATACGACCCGGTATACTTGCCGGTTGTACGTGAAACAAAAATTTTTACGTATCATTCATGAATGTTGGCTCTTGAAAGAATGATGAAAAGGAGACATGTTACTGAGGATCTGAAAAATCATAAAAATGATTCTTGAAGCAAGAAAAAGCAGTGAAAACAAAAAAAAAAGGGAGAAGCAAAAAAAAAAACCGAAAAAAATATAGAAAAAGAAAGAAAAAGAAAGAAAAAGAGTTGTGATCCAAGGCAATAAGAGTGTGCTTAAGAACCCTGGACACCTCTAGTTGGGGACTTTAGCAAAGCTGAGTCACAATCTGAAAAGGTTCACCCAATTATGTGTCTGTGGCATGTATGTATCCGGTGGTAATACTGGAAGACAGAGTGCTTTGGGCCACGGCCAAGACTCAATAAGTAGCTGTGTTCAAGAATCATCATACTTAACTAAGAGAATCAATAACACTATCTGGATTCTGAGTTCCTAAAGAAGCCAATCATTCTGAGTTCCAAGGGATAAAGTGAGATGCCAAAACTGTTCAGAGGCAAAAAGCTAAAAGCCCCGCTCATCTAATTAATACTGATCTTCATAGATGTTTTTGGAGTTCATTGCATATTCTCTTCTTTTTATCTTATTTGATCTTTAGTTGCTTGGGGACAAGCAACAATTTAAGTTTGGTGTTGTGATGAGCGGATAATTTGTACGCTTTTTGGCATTGTTTTTAGTATGTTTTTAGTAGTTTTAGTTGAGTTCTTAGTATATTTTTATTAGTTTTTAGTTAAAATTCACTTTTCTGGACTTTACTATGAGTTTGTGTGTTTTTCTGTGATTTCAGGTATTTTCTGGCTGAAATTGAGGGACCTGAGCAAAAATCTGATTCAGAGACTGAAAAGGACTGCAGATGCTGTTGGATTCTGACCTCCCTGCATTCGAAGTGGATTTTCTGGAGCTACAGAAGCCCAATTGGCGCGCTCTCAACGGCGTTGGAAAGTAGACATCCTGGGCTTTCCAGCAATATATGATAGTCCATACTTTGCCCAAGATTTGATGGCCCAAACCGGCGTTCAAAGTCACCTACAGAAATTCCAGCGTTAAACGCCGGAACTGGCACCTAATTGGGAGTTAAACGCCCAAACTGGCATAAAAGCTGGCGTTTAACTCCAAGAAGAGTCTCTACACGAAAATGCTTCATTGCTCAACCCAAGCACACACCAAGTGGGCCCGGAAATGGATTTTTATGTCATTTACTCATCTTTGTACACCAGAGGCTACTAGTTTTCTATAAGTAGGACCTTTTACTATTGTAATAGGGAGAGTCTTTTGATCATGTTTTGATGATTGAACTCACTTTGGGAGGCTGGCCATTCGGCCATGCCTAGACCTTGTTCTTATGTATTTTCAACGGTGGAGTTTCTACACACCATAGATTAAGGTGTGGAGCTCTGCTGTACCTCGAGTATTAATGCAATTACTATTGTTCTTCTATTCAATTCCGCTTGTTCTTTGTCCAAGATATCACTTGTTCTTCAACTTGATGAAGGTGATGATTGACACTCATCATCATTCTCACCTATGAACAAGATGACTGACAACCATTCTTGTTCTACAAGCGTTCGAGGCTTAGTGAATATCTCTTGGATTTCTGATTGCATGCTGCATGGTTGATCGCCTGACAACCGAGTGCTCGCCTGACAAACGAGCCAGCCATTCCGTGAGATCAGAGTCTTCGTGGTATAGGCAAGAACTGATGGCGGCATTCAAGAGAATCCGGAAGGTCTAACCTTGTCTGTGGTATTCTGAGTAGGATTCAATGATTGAATGACTGTGACGTGCTTCAAACTCCTGAGGGCGGGGCGTTAGTGACAGACGCAAAAGAATCACTGGATTCTATTCCGGCCTAATTGAGAACCGACAGATGGATAGCCGATGCTGTGACAGAGCATCAGGAACGTATTTCCAATGAGAGGATGGGAGGTAGCCATTGACAACGGTGAAACCCTTGCATAAGCTTGCCATGGAAAGGAGTAAGAAGGATTGGATGAAGACAGTAGGAAAGCAGAGAGACAGAAGGGAAGGCATCTTCATACGCTTGTCTGAAGCTCTTACACCAATGATATACATAAGTATCTCTATCTTTATCTTTATGCTTTATTCATCATCTATACCCAATTGAGTCTGCCTGACTGAGATTTACAAGATGACCATAGCTTGCTTCATACCACCAATCTCCGTGGGATCGACCCTTACTCGCGTAAGGTTTATTACTTGAACGACCCAGTGCACTTGCTGGTTAGTTGTGCGAAGTTGTGTTTATGCCATGGTAGTGAGCACCAAGTCTTTGGAGCCATTACTAGGGGATTATTCGAATATGGACAAAGTAGTGATCACAATTTCGTGCACCACATCCCCACACAATTATTCACATACAATGCCCACGGCTTGTTGAATTTTATCCTTCGGCACCAAAACCATACTATTATCACCGGTTCGTGACCTTTCCATAATCACACTTGCCGATTTATCTTCTCTTTTTCTTCAGTCTTTTACTTATTTATCCTTAATAGCTCAAACTATCTTCACACTATTCTCTCACCATCCACTAAGTATTTTATGAAAAGAGAATCATAAGATCCTTAAGTTAACTTTGTGATTCTAAATCTTTTCAAAAGGGTATTCTCTTTTTATTCCGTTCTATCTTACCATTAATAATATCGATAATAATAATATCCTTACTAAATAAATAATATTATCATGGTAACAAATACATTTTTTTAAACCCAAAAATATCTTTTTATAATCAGTGCCCCTTAGAACTCCAATTGGCCGAATTCAAGGGGAAGGGGAGCTATGTCATTGTCAATTTCTATCGAACAAAAGTGACGCAAATATGTAGTAGAGGAAGATACGAATACTTTTATCGAATTAGATTTTTTATTGGAGTTATGGATTTACAGAAATTAGAGTCGGAAGGTTTAAGAGTTTCATGGTTTTCTCTCTCTCACTCTCGGTCACTTCTCTTCTCACCATGCATGAAATGAAACCAAATGAAGTCAGATGATGATGATTAATATGATGGAAAATGATTAGGTGTCATGCTTAAAATAATAAATAGTTAGTTGTCACAAGCTTCTTTGTTTTTGTTTCTCTATTTGTTCAGTCACTTGGGAAGAGAATTAAGGGATATGCTGATGATAATATATGATGATGATTAACGTTGTCTTTAATGAGATGCTATTGTCTAATGTGATTCCATGTTTCTTTTCTTTTTTTTTCCAAGGAATGGTTTGGTTGATTATAACTTTATAAGGAATGGTGATTAGAGAAGTAGTTTAATTTAGTGGAAGAGTGATTTGTCAAATTAAGGGGTTGGGTATTGATGATCGAATATTTTATACACTTTTTGGCATCATTTTCACATAGTTTTTAGTATGTTTTGTTTAAGTTTTTTTAAGTTTTCATAGGTTTTAGTGTAAAATTCACATTTTTGGATTCTACTTTGAGTTTGTGTGTTTTCAAAAAATTTCAGGTATTTTCTGGCTGAAATTGAGGAGCAGGAGCAAAAGTCTGATTCAAAGGCAGAGAAAGCACTGCAGATGCTGTTCGGATCTGACCTCCTTGCACTCAAAAGAGCTTTTCTAGAGCTACAGAAGTCCAACTAGAGCGTTCACAATGAATATGGAAAGCCAGCATCCAGAGCTTTCTAGTAGTGTATAATAGTCCATACTTTGCTTCAGAATTGAAGGCCCAAAACTGACATCCAACGCCAGTCTCCTGCCCTATTCTGGCATCCAGCACTCAAAGGAGAAGAGACTAGCGTCCAACGCCCATAAAGGACCCCTAGCCAGCGTTCAATGCCCTAGAGGCCTCCTAGCACGTGGATCTCATCAAAGCTTAGCCCAAACACTCACCATGTAAGCCCCAGAAGTGGATTTTAGCACTAAAAGATTGTTTTACCGTTTTTATGTGATCCTTAGTCATCAGTTTAGTATTTAAGGGAGAAGATCACATAGCTAGAGATCTCTTCCAGCATATTTCGAATTTTACATGTATTTTCTATTAGTATGAGTTTCGAAACCTCCTAGGTTGAGGGGAGGAGCTCTGTTGAGTTTTATGGATCAATAAAAGTATTACCGTTTCTTTTCAATCTGTGTTTGATTCTCGATTCTAAGATGTATCTTTGTTCTTCATCATTATGAATCCGTTGAACTGGAAAAATGTTATCTCATTATACATGGGTTTAGAGTGCGTCTTTCATCGGATAATGATGAACCACTAGCTTGATTATACATCTCTTAGACGGCTAATCCACGACTTCGTTGGGGACTTCTCGAAACATAAGTTCAGTCGGGGTATGGGGAGATTAGAGTCTTTGTGGTAGAGGCTAGAACCCAAAGGCGCAACATTCTCTGATTTGGAAGATTAGACCTTGTTTGTGGTGTTTTGAGTAGGATAATTAAGGAGAATGGACTGCAAGAGCTTCACCCTCAATCAGAATGGATCCACACTAACCTTAGGGTTCAGATTTGGAGGAACATTGGTGACCTCTCAACCGGCGTTGATCACATATAGCCTGCCATAGAAGAAATCATTTACAGTTGAAGAAGACAGTAAAACCAGAGTTATCCAGAAGAACAAAGCATCTCTAAGCCTTAACCATCTTCTTATCATTATAAACATATCAACCTAGTTAAGTTCTCTTTATTCTCTTTTATACGTTTGAAACAACAAACCAACCTCTTCTATTCGCCTGACTAAGATCTACAAGATAACCATAGCTTGCTTCAAACCACAATCCTTGTGGGATCGACCCTGACTCGCTCAAGTATTACTTGGACGACACAGTGCCCTTGCTGGTTCAGTTGTTCCAAGTGTGGGAATTCGTGCCACCAAGTTTTTGGCACCGTTGCCGGGGATAGTTTGAGTTTGGACAAACTAACGGATTATCTTGTTGCTTAGATTAGGTATTTTTTACTTTTGTTTTGAATCTTTTATTTTTCTTTTCAAAAAGTTTTTTTCAAAACCTTTTCTGTTTTTGGTTATGTATTTCCTTTTGAGTTTCTTACTTTAAGTCTTACCTGTTTCTTGTTTTCTTTATCAAATTTTTTTCAAAAACCTTTTCTTTTCTTTATTTAATCTTTTTTTTTTGTTTGAGTCTTTTGTTTGTGTTGTTGAATCTTCGAATTTCTTGAGTCTTTCTTCAAAAAAAAATTTCAAAAATAGTGTCTTTTGTTTGAATCTTGTTTCAATCTTTAAGTTTGGTGTCTTCTTGTGTCTTTTCTTTACAATTTTTGAAAATTGTGTCTTTGCATTTCAAAATTTTTAAGTTTGGTGTCCTTTGCATGTTCTTGTTTTCTTTGAATCCTTTGAGTTTTATTCTTGGTGCTCTTCTTGATCTTCAAAGTGTTCTTGTTTTTCTTCTTGTTTTGATCTTTAAATTTTTATGTTTGGTGTCTTTTGGAGTTTTTCTCTTTGAATTTTCGAAATTTTAGAGTCTTAGATCTAAAAATTTTAAGTTTGGTGTCTTTTGGTTGTTTTTCTCTTCTTCATTAATTCAAAAAATAAAAAAATATATTTTCTATCTTTATTTCAAAATTATTTTCGAAAATATTAACAAAAATTTCAATTTTTAATTTTAAAATTATTATCTTATCTTAATTTTAAAACTCAAATTTCAAATCTTATATTTTCATATCTTATCATATCTTTCTTTTAATTTGATTCTTTCTTATCTTATCTTTCTTTGAAATTTAAAATTCAAATCTTTATTTTATCTTTTGTTATCTTTCAAAATTTAATTTCAAAATCATTATCTTATCTTATCTTAGTTTTAAATTTCAAAATTCAAATCTTTTCAAAATCAAATCTTTTCAAAAATATCTTTTTCAAATTGCTATCTTATCTTTTTATCTTTCTTTAAAATTCAAAAATCTTATCTTCTCTTATTTCAAATTTCAAATTTTAAAATCAAACCTTTTCAAAATTCAAATCTTTTTCAGATTTTTATCTTATCTTGTTTCAAATTCAAAATTTAAAATTTCAAAATTTAAAATTTAAAATTCAAATTTCAAAATTCAAATTTCAATTTCAAAATTCAAAATTTAAATTTCAAATTTCAAATTTCAAAATCCTATTTTTTTTTAAATCTTTTCAAATTCTTATCTTATCTCTTCTAATTTCAAATTTTAAAATCAAATCTTTTTCAAATCTTTCTAACTTCTATCTTATCTTTTCTAAATTCAAATTTTAAAATCAAATCTTTTGTAATCTTTTATCTTATCTTGTTTTCAAATCTTTGCTTAATTAGTTACTTGTTTTCTCTTTCTTCTTTTTCAAAACTTCGTAACTAACTCATCTCTCTTCTATTTTCGAAAATATCTTTTTTATTTCTCCCTTTTCTTTTTCAAAATTCATCGATTAATTTTCAATTCTTTTTAGTTAATTAACCTTTAATTTAGAATTAAAAAAACAAATAAAACAAAAACAAAAATATTTTAATTCCTGTTTATATTTTCTACTTCTAATTTTTGAATTCTTCTTCTCTCTATATTCGAGTTCCTCTTCTCCTTCTTCTATCTTCATTCTTCTTTTCCTTCTTCTTCACATCTCACAGGGAGTTCTCTATACTCTGACATAGAGACTCCCATTTTCTTTGTCTCTTATTTATGTATGCAGAGACACCGGAGTCACAATGGATCCAAAAGGTAATGCACGAATTGGGAGACCTCTGGGCTCCTATACATTTGACACTCCTATTGACTCAGATGACTTTAAGGCCAACCTAGACCAGGTCCTGCTATTACAACAAAAATGCCAGTTTTATGGACATCCACAGGAAGACCCTAGTAAGTTCATCTCCGACTTCCTGCAGTTTTGTTACACTGTAGAGGCCAATAGAGTGGACCCTGAAGTCTCCAGGCTAAACTCTTCTCATTTTCTCTGAGTGATCAAGCAAATGAATGGTGCCATATGGAACTTAGAGGAATTGTGAATCCCTGGGATAAGGTTGTTAACAAATTCATGAATAGGTTCTCTCCCTCACAGCTATTAACTAAGCTGGTGACAGATGTTCAAACCTTCAGGCAGAAGGAGAGCGAGTCTCTCCATGATGCTTGGGAGAGGTACAAGCTGATGTTCAGGAGTTGCCCTCCCTATATGTTCTTAGGATGGAGCAAGACAATGATCTTCTATAAAGCAATCTTTGAGATATCCAGGAAGACAGTAGATCACTTTACAAACGGTCTTCTGTAATATATAGAGACAAATGAAGAGGCAGATGAGCTCATTGAGATAGCTGCCAATAACCAGCACTTATACTCCTGTGAGGAGACTCTGGTTAGGGCAGAAGTTCTAGACATGGAGATTGTAGCCGCATCCTCTGCTGAGGTTTATAATGCTCCTAACAATATGAGTGCTAATTACCCTCAAGGAGACACTCTCACCCATGACCGGTGGACATCTGAGCAGGTTAATATTCCTCTTACTGAGATGTTTGTGGAAGTGCATCCCTAAGGGCCCTCACAGAAAAACTGATGCTTTTTGGGAAGGAGACTTTAAAAGAAGGTGAGTCAGTAGTCTTCACCAAATAGGCCAAACCTCAAGAGTCTGCTACTGAAGGACTGAAGGCAATTAAGAACCAGGAGGATCCTGAGAATGCCATTGAGGACACCCCTACAAAGGAGAAGAAACCTCAAGTTGAATCTTCTCTAGGTGTGCAAGAGGAGCCTGTGATTACCACAAAGTACCCCCTTGCAAAGGTAAAAAAGCTTCAAGAGCTATCTTTCCTTGGCGTGCAGAAAGAACCGGCAGATGAGCAATTGGCTCATTTCCCAACAGCCCTTAAGGAGCTGCGAGTCAATATCTCTGTTGCAAAGGTATTGGAAAAAAAGACCCCCTATACGACCTATCTAAAAGACAGTCTTTTTGAAAAGAAGGACCTAAGAAGAGATGAAATAGAGATACTTACTGAGAAGTACAGAATCCTAATTCAAAATGAGCTGCCTAGAAAGATGCCAGATCCAAGGAGCTTTTAGATCCTATGGACTATTGGAAAGATCACTTTTGACAAAGCCCTGTATGATCTTGGCTTGAGTTTAAATCTGATACCTTCATCTGTGATGAAGAAGCTGAAATCCAAAAGGCACAAGAAACAAGGATTATCTTGCATAAGGACTGGATGGTATTCAAGGTTCTTGACCCTCCATTACCCCCTAACAAGGGAGGTACTTGCATAAAGGATTCAGCATTCAAGCCTCCTCCCTTGGATGGAACCAATTTAATCCCTCCAAAGACCAAACGTAAGTTTGGTGTTGGATGTACACTATCCACCAAGGAGGAAGGCCCCAAAAGGAAAAACAAAAATATCCCTACTAAAGACTTTTTACCATGGAAAATGGTAATGTTCACTTATCTCATCATGGTATTCATCATGGAAGAGGGAAGTGGCACTAAGGGACACTAGCATATTGCTCCAAGCCAAACCCTGCCTCATGCAGTGAATAAGATCCTGTCTCTTGAGCGTCTTACGGTAATCCATGAGAGCACAAGAAGGACGCTCCTAGTAAGGAGTAAGGTTTTATTCCTCTATGACTATCTTCCTGCTTGAAAGGAGCTATCCGTTAAGCTAATGACATTAAATAAGCGCTTTTTGGGAGGCAACCAACCATGAGTAGAGTATTTCTGTTCTTATTTCTTTCATTTATTTTCATTTGAGTTTATTTTAGTTTATTTTTAGAGTTTTCCCTTGCTTTTTAATGTTTGTGATCATGTGCAGTAGTTAGAACAGAAACAGATTCAGTCAGATCTAGAAACAGAACACCCTGGAGCAGAAACCTTGCTGGCATTGAACGCCTGACAAGGATCTAAAGTGGGCGTTCAACATCCTCTGGGGAGCAATAAGCTGCCGTTGAACGCTAGCCAGGGAGCCAGGTTGGCCATTCAACACCCAAAAAGGTAGAAGACCTGGCGTTGAATGCCAGGAAGGAGGTTCCTCCTGGGCGTTCAATGCCACAAATGGGAGGTAAGATGGTGTTGAACGCCAGCTGTGGTGCACAAGCTAGTCATTCAACACCCATACAGAGGGCATGGAATTTGAATTTCCTAGCCTCTCAAGACCAGTAGGTTCCACAGAACCTCCACTTATCCCACCTTCTTGTACCCTATTCTTCCCCATTGTTCATAGTTCTCGAGGATGAGCAAAACTCTTAAGTTTGGAGTTACAAATGGTTTGCTTTTTGACTTTTACCATTCCTAAGTATGGCACCAAAGACTGGTGAAACCTCAAGGAAGAGGAAGGGAAGGGCACTTACCCCCACATCCCTCACCTCATTTGTCACCTATGCAATTCAGCTGGAATTGTCATAGAAGAGGACAAACACATCACTAAAAGAAGGATGGAGCATGTTAGAGAGCAGGCACATGGACCACAGCAAGAGCATGTAGAGCCGCCTCAATAGAAATTCCTGAGATACCTCAAGAGATGTATTTTCCTCCTAAAAAAATTTTTGGATCAACTGAATACCTCTCTGGGAGAGTGGAGCTCAAACGTGGAGCAACTGAGGTTGGAACATCAAGAGTACTCCCTCATCCTCCATGAAATAGAGAAGATCAAAGGGCTATAAGGGAAGAACAACAAAGACAAGGGCATGACATTGAAGAGATCAAGCACTACATTGGATCCTCAAGGAGGAGTAGTAGCCACCATCACTAAGGTGGATTCATTCTGTTAATCCCCTTTTCTTTTGTTATTTTTCTATTTTCTGTTATATTTTATTGTCTTTTATCTTGTTCTTATTGCATGATCATTTCTATCTATGTCTTAAAGTAATAAAATGTTCCATATATCTCCCACCATTACTTAAAAGAAAATTTTATTTGAAAAGAATTGAGAGATACATGAATTTCGAGTTTATCTTAAGAATAGTTCAATTATGTTGATGTGGTGGCATTGCTTTTGTTTTCTTAATGTATGAATGAACAGTGCATAATTGAAGTTAAAATTAAGAATGTTGGCTCTTGGAAGAATGATAAAAAAGAAAAAATATTATTGGTAATCTGAAAATTCCAAAAATTTATTCTTGAAGTAAGAAAAAGCAGCAAAAAGAAAAAGAAAAAGTATGGTGCAAAAAAAATATATGTATGAATGCAAAGAAAAAAACCAAAAGAAATAAAAAGAAAAAAAGCCAATAATCCTTTAAACTAAAAGGCAAGGGTAAAAGGATCCAAGGCTTTGAGCATCAATGGTTAGGAGGGCCTATAAGGAAAAAAATCCTGGCCTAAGCGGCTCAACCAAGCTGTCCCTAACCATATGCTTGTGGTGTAAAGGTGTCAAGTGAAAAAGCTTGATTGAGCAGTTAAAGTCGTGATCCAAAGCAAAAAGAGTGTGCTTAAGAACTCTGGACACCTCTATCTATGGATTCTAGCAAAGTTAAATCACAATCCGAAAGGGTTTACCTAGTTAAGTGTCTGTGGCATTTATGTATCCGGTGGTAATACTAGAAAACAAAGTGCTTAGGGTCACGGCCAAGACTCTAAAAAGCTGTGATCAAGAATAAAAATGAACTAAACTATGAGAGTCAATAATATTATCTGGATTCTAAGTTCCTAAAGACATCAACACTTCTAAGTTTTAATGGATAGTGAGATGCCAAAACTATTCAAAAGTAAAAAGCTACTAAGTCCCGTTTATCTAATTGAAACTGAGTTTCATTGAAAACTTAGAGATTGATTCTATTTTACTATTCTTTATATCCTACTTTATTTTTGGTTGCTTGGGGACAAACAACAATTTATGTTTGGTGTTCTAAAGAGAGGATATTTTATACGCTTTTTGGCATCATTTCATATAGTTTTTAGTTTGTTTTGTTTAAGTTTTATAAAGTTTTCATAGGTTTTAGTGTAAAATACACATTTTTGGATTCTACTTTGAGTTTATGTGTTTTTAGGCAATTTCAGGTATTTTCTGGCTGAAATTGAGGAGCTGGAGCAAAAGTTTGATTTAGAGGAAGAGAAAGCACTACAGATGCTGTCCGGATCTGACCTCCTTGCACTTGAAAGAGATTATTTGGATCTACAGATGTCCAAATGGAGCTTTCTCAATGACTACGAAAAGCTAACATCCAGAGCTTTCCAGAAATGTATAATAGTTCATACTTTGCTTCAGAATTAAAGGCCCAAAACTGGCGTCCAACACCGGCCCCCTGCTCTATTCTAGCGTCCAGCGCCCAAAGGAGAAAAGTGCAGCGTCCAATGCCCATAAAGGACCCCCAAGCCAACGTTCAACGCCTTAGAAGCCTCCTAGCATGTGGATCTCATCAAATCTCATTCCAAACACTCACCAAGTGGGCTCCAGAAGTGGATTTTAGCACTAAAAGATTGTTTTACCCTTTTTTATGTAATCCTCAGTCATTAGTTTAGTATTTAAGGGAGAAGATCACATAACTAGAGATCTCTTCTAGCATATTTCGAATTTTATATTGTATTTTTTATTAGTATAAGTTTCTAAACCTCCTAGCTTGAGGGGAGGAGATCTGCTGAATTTTATGGATCAATAAAAGTATTACTGTTTCTTTTCAATCTATGTTTGATTCTCAATTTTAAAATATATCTTCGTTCGTCATTATTATGAATGAATTGAACTGGAACAAGGTTATCTCATTCTACATGGGTTCATAGTGCATTTTCATCGGACAATGATGAACCATTAGTTTGATTATACATCTCTTAGATGGCTAATCCATGACTTTGTTGGGGACTTCTCGAAATATCAGTTCAGCCGGGGTATGCAGAGATTAAAGTCTTTGTGGTAGAGGCTAGAACCCAAAGGTGCAAAATTCTCTAATCTGGAAGATTTGATTTGTCTGTGGTATTTTGAGTAGGATCATTAAGGAGAATGGACTGCAGGAGCTTCACCCTCAATCAGAATGGATCCACATTAACCCTGGGGTTCAGATCTGGAGGAACACTGGCGACCTATCAACCAGCGTTGATCACATACAACCTGCCATAGAAGAAATCATTCACAGTTGAAGAAGACAGTAAAACCAGAGTTATCTAGAAGAACAAAGCATCTCCAAGCCTTAACCATCTTCTTATCATTATAAACATATCAACCTAGTTAAGTTCTCTTTATTCTCTTTTATGCGTTCAAAACAACAAACCAACCTCTTTTATTCTCCTGACTAAGATCTACAAGATAACCATAGCTTGCTTCAAACCACAATCCTCGTGGGATCGACCCTGACTCACTCAGGTATTACTTGGACGACCCAGTGCACTTGCTGGTTCAGTTGTACAAAGTGTGGGAATTTGTGCCACCAGGTATCATGCCCGTGTACCCCTGAAATATCTTAAACGAATAATTATCAAAACTAAATATATTAAAACACAAGTAATAATAATATATATAAGGTTAAATATATATAAGTTACTAATATAAATGACATTAGTAACTTAAGGATTAAAGATATTTGATAAAGCATTAGCAACTCTAAGCTCATCAAGAAATAATAATAATAATAATAATAATAATAATAATAATAATAATAATAATAATAATAATAATAATAATAATAATATCATCTAGGATCTATTATAATTATAGCAGGTAAAATAAATTAATAACATAATAATAAAATTATATTATCATTTATTTTACTTTGAAACTTAAAATTAACTCATCGAAATAAAACTAATTGCTTTTAATAACATTTTTCGAAAAACATCGTGTTGGCATAAAATTTGGGTTGTTACATTCTACCCTCTTAAAAAAAATTACCCTAAAAAATTCGTTTACCTGTAAATAGGCGTGGATAATTGACCCTTATTTTATCTTCTATCTCTCAGGTGTGTTCTGTTTTCTCATCTCGTTCCCAAGCTACTTTGACTAAAGAAACTATTTTGCTTTGTAGATACTTATCGCTCGTGACTACTTCTCAAACTCGTTTGGCAAGATGTGTCATGTTGCTTCGAAATTACACTACCTCCAGTTGCAAAACATAACTTTCGTTGGGATTATACCTCTCTAGTTGCGAGATATAGAAGACATTATAAAGATTTGAAAAAGAATGGGAACAAGCTATCTGGTAAACTATTCGACCGACTTTTTTGAGTATTTGAAAAGGTCCTATATATCGAGGGTTAAAATTTTAGGAGCTCGGCCTATTCTTGCGGTAGGGGTTACTTTCAAAAAAACATGATCACTCTCACAGAATTTAAGTAAGAAGAATAGGATAACACAGGTCTAGTATGCAAATTATTAGACAAAATAATAGTAGTTTTTTTAAAATTGTCAAGAAAAATATGGTTCTACTGCCTATATCAAACTCTACTTGTCGGCACACTAGGCTAGTCAAAACATTTTGGGATGTAGGTGTATGAACAAGCAAGTCAAAATTCAACTTTAAGAAATTTAATCCCAACTCACGCACAACAGTTAAAGAAATAAAAGAATGCGATGCACCAGAATCGTAAAGTGTAGTTAGGAAACGAGTCTTGACACAACACTAACCTTGGGTCACGAAGTCCGAATACGAGCATCTTTAATAATCATTGTAAATACTCTTCCTGGCTATTGTGGTCTAGCTACTCCTTGTGCCGACTTTTTCGGACAATTACTCACTATATGTTCCAGTTCACCGCAGTTGTAGCAGACTTTCATTCCAAAATAACAAGGCCTACCAGTGTGATCCCTTTCAGACTGCTTACACATCGGGCCTTCCTGAATCTGTTGAGGTTGCTTACCAACATTCTGTCTTGGTCTGTTTTCGTTCCCAACAGTAGAGCGCGTAGGAAAGTTTCTAACTTGTTGATTTCCTTGCATAGGCACTCCCGATGCCTTAAAATTAACCTTCCACTGTATCACATGCCTATGAAAATTATTAAAGTTTTCTAGTGGTAAGCTCGGATTGACTCATCCTTGATGCTGCCATGTTAATTTCACAGTCTTCCATCAATTGACTCTTGTTGACAAGCTCTGCAAAATTTCATGTTTCCAGTGGTACTAACGATTGCATTAGCTCAGTCCTCTTTCATACTTCAAACATTTTCATTCTTCAAAATCATCTGGATTTTTCTGACAGATCTTAGAGAATTGGTACAGATCCTCAAATTTCTGAGTATACTTTGCCATTGACATATTCCCTTGTTTTAATTGCATCAATTCCCTCTCTTTATCATCATGAACGGATGTAGGAAAATATTTTCTAAAATTCCTCCTTAAAAGTATCCCAGACAATCTCTTCCACCTCCTATCTCAACAAGCATTGCACTCCATGTCACCAGTGTTCAGCTTCTCCCTCCAACATATAGGTTGCAAATTTCACATGTTGTCCTTCTGGAACATGTTGTGCTTGCAGCGACTTTTCGATACCACAAAACCAGTTATCAGCTTCAGTAGCCACCAGCGTTTTTCTAAACTTGGGCAGATTTACTTTCAGAAAAGTTGTTAATGTCATAGGGTTATCGTGATTTCCAACGTCTTCATTACCATTACAGTTTCTTCTGCACTCACCACTACGTCTTCCATTACGATCTCCACTCCTCTCTCCTAAACAGTCAATTGCTCGTATTATAGTAGTTACCGTTTCACACACAGCCTCATCCATGGTGTTTATCGCAGCTATAAAAGCATTCGCATCCCTCGTCAGAACATCTATAGGGTCCACACCACGCCTACCACGTCTTAACATTTCAAGCAAAGTGTGAATAGTCTGTAAAATGGATAAACGGCGACAATCATATAATCCATATCACAAGGATATCCTATATGCATAAGACACAACTCAGAGTATGCAATGAAGCATGAGTCAGTCTATTTGCCAAGGCTTTAATAGGAATAAACTGCTGTGATAGCTAATTGTAACGATCCAATTTTCAGCACGTCATGATCATACTAAAAATCAAGCATCACCAACTTGCTTTCTTAAAAATTAACTAATTATTTATTATTAAGTCTGTAATCGTATTAGGGCGCGATCGAATTATCGAAAAACTGAAATAATTTAACAAGTACGACAAAATAACACAAACACCAGAGATAGAGATAATATACATCATACATACTGTTTATATATATATATATATACTGTCATACAGGTCATAAGTTAGGTACAATCCTTCACATCTTGTTACTATATACATAATCAACATTCCAGGCCCTGGTCCATATAGGAACCCCCTAAGCTGGCGCCCAAAAACTAGCCTAGTCAACTATATACATCCTACTCTCTCAGTGAGTCTAATCAAAAGTGAGAGACTAAATACAAAAGTTGGGCTAACACATAAACTCTTAAAAGCCACATCCTCAGCTCTCAAGCATCAACTATCGTCGTTAGAGAAAATCTCAATCACATCTAAACACTCCACAAAATCCTCGTCCTCATCATAGAAATCCCAATAATCACAGGAGTGGTCCTGGCACTCGTACTACTGCTCTGGCCCACACTTGTCGGTCCACTGATGGAGGTGGTGTGCAGCTCTTCAGAAGATGGCTCAGACGAAGACACTGAGATCTACTACAATGAGATCTTCTGAGATCCTGATAATCATCTTCATTGGCGGCGGCGTCGTCATGGTCCCTCTACTGAGGCGACAGAGTAGGTGTTGCCGGCTGTGCCCTACCAGCAGCGTCATCGCTGGCGCTGCTGCCTCCAGCGCACATATGCTAGCTGTACTCCTCCATCTGTTGTCACAGCTTATCGAGCTACTCCAGCTTCTCCCTGAGGTCCGAGCTGGCGATAATGCATGGATGAATCTCTTGATACCTCTACTCAGACTGCTCCTGCTGTTGGTGAAGCTCTTGTGTTAGCTTATAGACCTCCTCCTTCAAGTCAATAATTTCCTAGGCATCAGTAGGGCTGGTGGTAGAGGCAGAGGTAAAGGAAACTGCCAACATGGAGGAGCAGAGGCCATTGGCAAAGAACGAGCTCAACCCAAAGCGGTGATTCTTGTGGGGCTCAGAGGTAGTCTCACGCCATCCAATCAGGATCCATGACTGAGGTCTCCGAGCCAGCTTCGTCGGCTCCACTGGGAAGCTAAGATTTCTGGGTCACGGCCTCCAACCTCTGTTGATACAAATCCTGTGTCACACACATTAGTTGTGATTAGGATTATAGTTAAATAAACGAACTTAAAACCAATCAAAACTTAAATTTATGATTAATTTAGACTTACATAATGGACCGCTGATCACTTGTCAGCAAATCTCTCCTTATTTTTCTTTAAAGTATGTGTATACTTGAAGGTCTTCGCTAGTGTGACATCACGATCCAACGACTTAGGTTACAAAATTCACGGATCAATCAAGCAGTAAAATAAATGAACAAATTAAAGAATGACAGACAAATACATATGAAGCAAATTTAAATTTAAATTTTTTCGATTTTAATGAAAATCTTATAAAAATTTCGACAGAGTCTCCCCTGAAATTCGAATTTATCCACCCTTCAAGGATTCCATTCAAACCAAATTACCATCATTGTTTTCATAGTGAAGCATTTTCCAAACAATTTTAACAACAGGAATCAGCAAATAATTAAACAATCCAACATTTTCCAGCCTAATCTAACCTATTGCAACCTATCCTAACCATCTAAATTCACTAAAACTGAATAGTAAACACCCTAAACTCTACTAACTACTTAAGGAACTTCATAATGAAAAAGGAAATTAAACATCGTAAAATCTTCTAACTTATTCAAGTAACTACTAAAACAATGAGGAAATTCTTATAAACCTCGTCTTCATCTTCATGAAGGTCGCTGACCCACCGATATACCCCGACAACCTGGGGAAGCCCTGTTGGCGATGTTCGTCAGACGTTAATGCTTGAAGGCCTCGTTATCTCTAAAGTGAGCCACCAGGTCACGTTTGATGTTTGGATGGATCCACTTCGTCAGGTGGTATTTCCCTTGACGAACACTACCCATTATCTGTTGAAAATGTTTGCCTGCCCGGTGGTCGTATATCTTGTGGATCATGAGGTCATGCTCTGCATTCCATATAAATTTCAACTGCACAATGTGATTCGCCAATGTTAGCAACTTGGAATAAAATACAGTTCAAAAGCAGTAAATCAATTCTAACCAAATTGGGTTCTTACCGCCCACTTATGAAACCAGCGCTCTCTAGTCTCAGCTGGGATCTGCGTGTAGGTCGCCCATGGATGGTCGTACATGGAATTAATGACCTCCGAAATCTCCTATGTGCAGGCAATGTGGTTAAGTGAAAACCTGTCATAGAACAAACCTGATAGTAACAATCACATAAGATAAGCAAAGTTAACATAGACAAACTAAATATAAACAAACATAATAAAATCAACAGCAATTTTTAGCAACTCAATCAATAACTCAGAAGAATTCCAAACACTTTCAGCTAAAATTAGAATTCAATAAACTAAACTAACCTATCCTAACCACCTAGAATTCACTAAACAGCAAATTAATCTAACTAATTAACTACTAAAATCAAACTAACTAAATAAAATTAAACTTAACTAAACAGAAATTAGCAGGGATTTTAATCAAGAACCTGAAAGGGAAGGGGTGTGATGTGGCGGGAATAGAGTGCAGCGAACGGGGTAGTTGGAGGCAGCGGTGGTCTTTCCAACGGCGACAGGGCAGGGTAGCATCGGGAGTGAAGGCGATTGGAGCAACGGTGGCGGCAGCAGGGGCTAGAGAGAGACTGTGAGGTGAAAGGGTAGAGAGAGAGAGAGAGAGAAGAGGAATTCGAAATGAAGGGGGAGGGGTTTGCGGTTCCAATTTAGAGCACTATTATCATCGGATTTACTGGCAGATATTTTCAACGGTAACGCGGTTCGAATCATCAAAATGCAGCATTTCCATTAAGCATGGTTACTGTCGGATTAGTCCGTCGGTAAATCCGACGCTACAGTTGAGTTGGCACCCATTTCTCATGGTTTTCCGCCAACATTTACCAGCGATTTTACCGTTGAAATCTACTATCCGCCAGTAATTTTTTGACCTGACGAATTGCTCATCAAATCCAATGCCAAGTTTGACAATAAGTGCCGCCGCTGTATCCGACGGTAACTCCGACACTTCTTAACGTTTTTCATATAGTGTTTTGCTCCAAATTTTTTTGTACATCAATTAAATATTTATTCAAATATTGCTACAAAAAGTTAGACCAAATGGATAAGTCGTTTGTTAAATATAAAAATATTTTTTTACTTATAAAAAATATAATATTTATTGATTTTTTGTGTTATTTTCAAATTATTTCGAGGCTGTTTTGTTAATAACATCTTTTAAGAAAAATTTTATCGGCAATTGAATTTTTTAAATACCGAATTAGTAATTAATCCGTATTTTTTAAAATTGTACCTCTTATTTTAAATTTAAAATTCAATAATTACTTTTTTTAATCGCAAAAAAAAAAAACTATCTTTTCTATCATTATGCACGTCCTCACATGTAGTTTTTATTTCTCCCAATTCTCCACATTGAGCTCTTCACATTGCACATTGCACCATATTTGACTTTTCGTGTTTCTTTTTTCATTTTAATTAAAGTTTAAATTTTAAGCATTTTATAATTATATATTTAGCTACTTTTTTTAACAAAATTAAATAAACCACTCCAATCCATCTCATAATAATTTGAATTGAATTAAATTAAAAAAAAGATTTAAATAGATACATAATATTTTTTAAAATAAATTTAACTAGATTAACATATAAAATTAGGCTAATAAATTATATCAATTTTATTTTTTGTAATTGATCTTAGTCATACTATAAATATTTTTTCATTATTATTTTATACGTATGTCATTTATATATATATATATATATATATATATATATATATATATCTTGTTTATACTATAAATAAGATATGTCTTTTTTAACTATTTGTATCTTACTTTTAAACAAGATATATTTATATTTATTTTATTTACACAATGAATAAAATATATAATACAATTTAAAAATATAAATACTTTTGAAATTATATATATTAATTAATAAATTATTTAATTTATTTATTTATAAAAAACTTTATTATGTGTGATAAGTGTATGTACTGATAATTGTGCAGTTACTGTTAGTTACAAGATCAGTTAGAGATTCAGTTAGTTAGTTGCTGCTGAACCTTCTAGAGGTAGTTAGCTCTACTGCTTCAGGAGTTAGTCACTTCTATCAACTACAAATGGTTGCATTATGCTTGTGATACTTGCTTGAAAGGCTCTTGACTTTACTATGCTTGCCTTGCTTCGGGTTGCCATCGGGTGAGTATTTGTTGTTGTTGATATTTGAGGAGGTTCAGAAATCGGGAGCACAATCTTTATGTCATTAATTGGAACTGGAGTTGGAACTGAGGTCACTGCTACTAGTATTTGAGGACTTCTTACTGGTTGTGAAGAAGGAATTACTTGTTATTGTGTTGGGGCTGGCACTATTGCTTGCTAAACACTCAAGGGTGGTGATATTGAGGAGTGAATTCTTGGAGTTAGACTTAATTAAGGAGTTGAAGTTGGAGATTCGGCTATTAGTGTTGAGGATGGTATTGACTGAATTGGAGCTAGAGCTGATTGACTTACTAAGATTGGGAGTTTAGGAATGGTTGGCAACTATGGTGTTGCCTAATTAGATGACTTTGTTGATGATTGTCTTTGTTGATTAACTTTTTGAAAGAAAATCTGTTTTCAACAAATACCACATCCCTAGTGATTATTGTCTTTCCATCTTGACTGAGGCATTTGTAGCCCTTGTGAGTAGTGCTGTAGCAAATGAAGGTGCAAGGTGAGGACCTAAAATCTAATTTGTATCTATTGCAAGGTCTTTGATGAGGGAAACAAAGGCATCCAAAGACTTTGAGATTAGTATAGGATGGATTTTTTTCAAATAACTTTTCTGTTGGACACACTCCATCTAGCACTGGTGTTGACAATACATTGACCAGTTTTGCAGTTGTGCTGAATTCTTCTCCTCAAAATTTTGGTACCTAATGAGAATTTTTTATTGCTCCCACTTAGTTAACCCTTAACGAATGAAGGAAAGTCAAGTGGACTAATCAATTTGATTCCTTAAGTTCTAGTCAACTCCTAAGGAAAGACTAGCTAGCTTTAGTGGAATCCAAATCAATCAGCAACTTTCAATTATCAATCAACAAAGGAGTTTAATAACTCAAGTGTCACCAATTACTCAACCAAGCCAAGAACATAGAATCCTACTCTAACATCCTTCCAAACATTTTGTCCAACACTTAGCAGGTATAAAATAAAAGCATAGAAAAGCAATAATAGAATATTAAATCCAAACAAATACGAAATACCTCAAATTGCATTAAATAAAAAATCAAAGCTAATATGAGAGTAGAAGAGAAACTAGATTAAAGGAACATTGAACCTGAAATTAGGAAGAAATAAACCTAAACCTAAGAGAAATCCTAAATCCTAAAACTTAGAGAGAGGAGAGAGCATCTCTCTCTAAAAACTACATCTAAAACCTAAAATTGTGAATAATAGGAAGTGTCTGAATGACTTATCCACTCTGGAACCTCTAATTTGTGTTTTCTGGGCCAAAAACTGGGTCAAAAATAGTCCAGAAATCGCTGGCGTACAAGTCGCTGGATTTTCCGCAGAGGCACGCATGCGCATAATGCCTGTTGGTGCACGAAATTGTGATCACTACAACTCAAATAATCCCTAGTAATGGCCCCAAAGACTTGGTGCTCAATACCATGGCATAAACACAACTTCGCACAACTAACCAGCAAGTGCACTGGGTCGTCCAAGTAATAAACCTTACGCGAGTAAGGGTCGATCCCACGGAGATTGTTGGTATGAAGCAAGCTATGGTCACCTTGTAAATCTTAGTCAGGCAGACTCAAATGGTTATGGATGATATATGAATAAAACATAAAGATAAAGATAGAGATACTTATGTATTCCATTGGTGAGAATTTCAGATAAGCGAATGGAGATGCTTTGTCCCTTCCGTCTCTCTGCTTTCCTACTGTCTTCATCCAATCCTTCTTACTCCTTTCCATGGCAAGCTTATGCAAGGGTTTCACCGTTGTCAGTGGCTACCTCCCATCCTCTCAGTGGAAATGTTCAACGCACCCTGTCACGGCACGGCTATCCAGCTGTCGGTTCTCGATCATGTCGGAATAGAATCCAGTGATTCTTTTGCGTCTGTCACTAACGCCCCACAATCGCGAGTTTGAAGCACGTCACAGTCATTCAATCATTGAATCCTACTCTGAATACCACAGACAAGGTTAGACCTTCCAGATCCTCTTGAATGCCGCCATCAGTTCTAGCCTATACCACGAAGACTCTGATCTCACGGAATGGCTGGCTCGGTTGTCAGGCGAGCGCTCAGTTGTCAGGCGATCAACCATGCGTCGTGTATCAGGAATCCAAGAGATATTCACCCAATCTAAGGTAGAACGGAGGTGGTTGTCAGTCACACGTTCATAGGTGAGAATGATGATGAGTGTCACGGATCATCACATTCATCAAGTTGAAGAGCAAGTGATATCTTGGAACAAGAACAAGCGGAATTGAATAGAAGAACAATAGTAATTACATTAATACTCGAGGTACAGCAGAGCTCCACACCTTAATCTATGGTGTGTAGAAACTCCACCGTTGAAAATACATAAGAACAAGGTCTAGGCATGGCCGTGAGGCCAGCCTCCATGGTCTAAGATAGCATAAGACTAAAGATAGCTACCAAGATTCCAAGACATCAAATACAATAGCAAAAGGTCCTATTTATAGGGAACTAGTAGCTTAGGAATTACAAAGATGAGTAAATGACATAAAAATCCACTTCCGGGCCCACTTGGTGTGTGCTTGGGCTGAGCATTGAAGCATTTTCGTGTAGAGACTCTTCTTGGAATTAAACGCCAGCTTTTATGCCAGTTTGGGCGTTTAACTCCCATTTTGGTGCCAGTTCCGGCGTTTAACGCTGGGAATTCTGAAGGTGACTTTGAACGCCGGTTTGGGCCATCAAATCTTAGGCAAAGTATGAACTATTATATATTGCTGGAAAGCCCAGGATGTCTACTTTCCAACGCCGTTGAGAACGCGCCAATTGGGTTTCTGTAGCTCCAGAAAATCCACTTTGAGTGCAGAGAGGTCAGAATCCAACAGCATCTGCAGTCCTTTTCAGTCTCTGAATCAGATTTTTGCTTAGGTCCCTCAATTTCAGCCAGAAAATACCTGAAATCATAGAAAAACACACAAACTCATAGTAAAGTCCAGAAAAGTAAATTTTAACTAAAAACTAATAAAAATATACTAAAAACATACTAAAAACAATGCCAAAAAGCGTACAAATTATCCGCTCATCACAACACCAAACTTAAATTGTTGCTTGTCCCCAAGCAACTGAAAATCAAATAAGATAAAAAGAAGAGAATATGCAATGAATTCCAAAAACATCTATGAAGATTAGTATTAATTAGATGAGCGGGGCTTTTAGCTTTTTGCCTCTGAATAGTTTTGGCATCTCACTTTATCCTTTGAAATTCAGAATGATTGGCTTCTTTAGGAACTCAGAATCCAGATAGTGTTATTGATTCTCCTAGTTAAGTATGATGATTCTTGAACACAGCTACTTTATGAGTCTTGGCCGTGGCCCAAAGCACTCTGTCTTCCAGTATTACCACCGGATACATACATGCCACAGACACATAATTGGGTGAACCTTTTCAGATTGTGACTCAGCTTTGCTAGAGTCCCCAATTAGAGGTGTCCAGGGTTCTTAAGCACACTCTTTTTACCTTGGATCACGACTTTAACCGCTCAGTCTCAAGTTTTCACTTGACACCTTCACGCCACAAGCACATGGTTAGGGACAGCTTGGTTTAGCCGCTTAGGCCAGGATGTTATTCCTGTAGGCCCTCCTATCCACTGATGCTCAAAGCCTTGGATCCTTTTTATTACCCTTGCCTTTTGGTTTAAAGGGCTATTGGCTTTTTCTGCTTACTTCTTTTTCTCTTCTATTTTTTTTTCATTTTTCTCCTTCTTTTTTTTTGTATTCACTGCTTTTTCTTGCTTCAAGAATCATTTTTGTGATTTTTCAGATCCTCAGTAACATGTCTCCTTTTTCATCATTCTTTCAAGAGCCAACAACTTTAACATTCATGAACCACAAATTCAAAAGACATATGCACTGTTTAAGCATACATTCAGAAAACAAAAGCATTGCCACCACATCAACATAATTAATCTGTTATAAAATCTGAAATTCATGCAATTCTTTTCTTTTTTTTCAATTAAGAACATTTTTCATTTTAAGAAAGGTGATGGATTCATAGGACATACATAACTTTAAGGCATAGACACTAATGATCATAAGACACAAACATGGATAAACATAAAGCATAATTTTCGAAAAACAGAAAAATAAAGAACAAGGAGATTAAAGAACGGGTCCACCTTAGTGATGGCGGCTTGTTCTTCCTCTTGAAGGTCTTATGGAGTGCTTGAGCTCCTCAATGTCTCTTCCTTGTCTTTGTTGCTCCTCTCTCATGATTCTTTGATTTTCTCTAATTTCATGGAGGAGAATGGAGTGTTCTTGGTACTCCACCCTTAGTTGTCCCATGTTGGAACTCAGTTCTCCTAAGGAGGTGTTCAGTTGCTCCCAATAGTTTTGTGGAGGAAAGTGCATCCCTTGAGGTATCTCAGGGATTTCATGATGAGTGGGATCTCTTGTTTGCTCCATCCTTTTCTTAGTGATGGGCTTGTCCTCATCAATGAGGATGTCTCCTTCTATGTCAACTCCTACTGAATAACAGAGGTGACAAATGAGATGAGGAAAGGCTAACCTTGCTAAGGTAGAGGACTTGTCCGCCACCCTATAGAGTTCTTGGGCTATAACCTCATGAACTTCTACTTTTTCTCCAATCATGATGCTATGAATCATGATGGCCCGGTCTAGAGTAACTTCAGACCGGTTGCTAGTGGGAATGATTGAGCGTTGGATAAACCTCTAGCCACGGGCTTGAGGTCATGCCTTCTTAGTTGAACCGGCTTCCCTCTTGAATCTCTCTTCCATTGGGCGCCCTCTTCACAAATGTCTATGAGGACTTGGTCCAACCTTTGATCAAAGTTGACCCTTCTTGTGTAAGGATGTTCATCTCCTTGCATCATGGGCAAGTTGAATGCCAACCTTACATTTTCCGGACTAAAATCTAAGTATTTCCCCCGAACCATTGTAAGCCAATTCTTTGGATCCGGGTTCACACTTTGATCATGGTTCTTGGTGATCCATGCATTGGCATAGAACTCTTGAACCATTAAGATTCCGACTTGTTGAATGGGGTTGGTAAGAACTTCCCAACCTCTTCTTCGAATCTCATGTCGGATCTCCGGATATTCACTCTTTTTGAGTTTGAAAGGGACCTCGGGGATCACCTTCTTCATGGCCACAACTTCATAGAAATGGTCTTGATGCACCCTTGAGATGAATCTCTCCATCTCCCATGACTCGGAGGTGGAAGCTTTTGCCTTCCCTTTCCTCTTTCTAGAGGTTTCTCCGGCCTTGGATGCCATAGATGGTTATGGAAAAACAAAAAGCAATGCTTTTACCACACCAAACTTAAAAGGTTTGCTCGTCCTCGAGCAAAAGAAGAAAGAAGAGAGTAGAAGAAGAAGAATTGAAGGAGATGGAGGAGGCTTTGTGGTTCGGCCAAAGGGGGAGAAGTAGTGTTTATGTTGTGTGAAAATGAAGGAGTGAAGAAGGGTTTATATAGGGGTGAGGGGAGGGGTAGGGTTCGGCCATTATGGGTGGGTTTGGGAGGGAAAGTGGTTTGAATTTGAATGTTGAGGTAGGTGGGGTTTTATGAAGGATGGATGTGAGTGGTGAAGAGAAAGATGGGATTTGATAGGTGAAGGGTTTTTGGGGAAGAGGTATTGAGGTGATTGGTGAATGGGTGAAGAAGAAAGAGGGTGGTGGGGTTGGTGGGGATCCTATGGGGTGACAAACCCCATTTTGAGGGTTTATCTTGTGCTGATTTCAGGGGTTTTGTCAATGATTCCACACACTTTCTATATGAAAATACAAGATTTTGCATTCCTGTCCTAGTTTTGCCTCATGAATGAAAACATGCTTATTTTGCACTAAAATAGATACATCTCTAATCTTCTCTTGATGCCATTCGATGCCGTGACTTGTGTGTTAAGTGGTTTCAGGATATAGAGTAGGAATGGGCCGGAAGAGAGAAGGAAGGCGGGTGCAAAGGAAAGAAGCATGAGAGTTGAACCTTGGGAACTTCTGCATGGGCGCGTGCGCGCACCTGGCGCGTCCGCGCGGACAGAGCAACGTGAAGCCGAAACTGAGAGCCAAGCCACGAGCCGGCTTGAGTAGCGGCTAAGCCAGGACCTTCATGGACGCGCACGCATACATCACGCCTCCGCGCGCTTGACAAGACGCCTCGACGGCGCGTGCGCGTACCTTGCGCGTGCGCGCCGATTTGCGAATATGATTTTTTAGAAGTCACGTGACTTAGGCGTGGAGGTAGTTAAGAGTCCCACTTTTGGGGAAATACCTTGGCGGGAAAAGCTTAAGAAGACCAAAGGGAGCAAGGGTTGAGGACACTTAGTTCATTTTCTAGAATTTGATATTTTTTGGAGGAGAGTTAGTTACACTTTTGGGGAGAAGAAGAGGGAGATTCCAAGCTTTTCACTAGGGTTCATCTTCATCTAATTTCTGAATTTTCAATGACTTTTTGGTGAGATCCATTACAATTCTCATTCCACTTTGTTCATGTCATAGATTTTCTTCTCAATTTTCAAGTAGTAGATGTAATTGATCAATTCTTATAGATCTAGAATTCAACTTTGTAATTTGGGATTTCATCCATACTTTGGGGATTTAATTTTCATTGATACTCTTTGAGACTTGTTGTTAGATCCTTGTGTTGCAATACTTTCAATTCTACTTTTCTTCTCATTTTACTATGACTTTCTTCCTTGCTCATCACATGTTTGATAAAATGTCAACACTAGCTATGGAGTAGAATTTTCACACTTGGCATAGGGTTTGGTCATTGGAAGAAGTTGAATAGTTATATCACTAGTTGATTGGGAACTAGGGATTGCTAGTTTGCTTGGAGGGCACTAAAGCTAGTTTCCCATGAGGTGAAGCTAGGACTTGTGACTCAAGTTGATTGTGTTCATTTGAACTCCCTCTATATTTAGGGGATAACTAAATGAAGCAAGACCTAATTGTTGTCAACAGTGAATGGACTATAAGGATAGAACTTCTAATGCCAATCCTAAGCCAAGTCTTTTGATAATTGATTGTTTGTTTCTCATCACTTTGCTAAACCTTTCAAAGAATTCCAACAAGGCTTACTAAATCAATAAGATGCACACTTTGGCAATTCCAAGGGAGAACGACTCGGGAGACTAGTACTCTCGGATATAGATTGTAGATTTGTTTGATGATGGATTTTGCGTCGGTTTAGACTATACTACGATTGATCACTTGATAATTTCTATACCGGCAAAAATCCATTTGTCAAAATGGCGCCGTTGCCGGGGAGTTTGCTTAGTGTGCCATGTTATTGTTTGGATTAAGCGTGTGTATATGTACATAACTGCATTTCATTGTAAATTGTTCAAGTGACTAACCCCTCATCGTTACAATGAATTCCATTTCCCCTTCATTGCATGACGCGTTCACAACCGAATCCGAGCTTAGTCCCTTTTGATCCGGAAATAGAACGAACTTTGTTTCATATTAGACAAGCTCGGAAGCGGCTAAGGTTTGGAAAAGGTGAAGAGGTTTTCACCACCTCAACCATCCCACTAGAAGCGAACATTAAACCGTCACTCAAAGAAGGCACTAATCATACTCCCATCAATCTTACTAACAATTCTTCTCTTGTTTTAGGTACTAATACCATGGATGCTCCAAGGAGAGTTACCATCAAGGAAGCGGGTGCACCGGATTATGTCCTTCAACCCCTTCATGTAACTCACCCTAACTTGAATGCAAACTTTGAATTGAAGACCGCTTTGATCAACCTCTTACCCAAGTTTCACGGACTTCCCGCACAAGACCCTATTCGACATCTCAAGGACTTCCATCGCATATGCTCAACTACTAGACCGGAAGGGTCCGATGAAGTTGCTATATGGTTGTTTGCTTTCCCTTTCTCTCTTGAGGACAAGGCTAAAGAATGGTTCTACACTCTCTCTAGTGAAGTCACCTCCGATTGGGACCTACTTAGAAGAGGATTCTTGGATAAATTCTTGCCCCCGGAAAAGATGGATAGGCTAAGGAAGGAAATGTCTTGTATTGTGCAAGGTGAGACGGAACCACTCTATGAGTATTGGGAACGGTTTCGCAAACTACTAGATGTATGCCCTAATCACATGATCGACACTCAAGTATTGCTTGGATACATATGTCAAGGGATGCGAGAGCAAGATAGAACCCTCTTGGACACTTCTAGCAATGGTTCTTTGTCCAAATATAAAACCGCGGAGGAGGCATGGCAACTTATTATTGACTTAGCCGAATCCAATCAACATATGAGGCGAAGAGTCAACCGTCCAAGGACCGTGAATGAGGTATCAACTAGTAGTGAAGCCACCGCTTTAACTCAATCCTTGAATGAGATGACATCCATCTTGAGGCAACTCCAATTGAACCAACAACAACCACAACAACCTCAATCATATCAACAACACCCTACACCACCTCAACAACACAACCAACAATTGGTCCCTCAAAGAGTATGTGGCATTTGCTCTTGCTACTCTTATTACACGGATGAGTGCCCAAGCCTTCAAGAAGACAATACCTTGGCGGCTACCCATAATTTCTATGACCGCCCCAATCAAGGGTACTACCAAGGAGGAAATTCTAACCAAGGGCACCCTTATCAAGGAGGAGGCTACAACCAAGGAAGTGGACACAATAATCAAAATTGGAGAGACAACCATCAACAAGGGAATAGGGATAACAACAACAATGGAGGAGGTCAAAGATGGGGCAACAACTCACAAAACTTCCCACAAAACCGGCCATACAACTCACAAAATCAACCATACAACCAACAAAACCCACAAAGAAACTACCAAACATATCAACCACCACATCAAAGACCACCACCCAACCAATCACAAGCTCCCCAACTCACATATGCAACCACCCCCTCCAACCAAGACGAAACACTCCGGACCATTATCCAAGGCCAAAAGGAACTACAAAACACACTTGCTTTCGGCCTCACCGGCCTCACCTCTACATTACAAGCTCTTCTTGCACGTATGGATACACCATCAACTCCCACTCCTCAACCCCCAATCCAAAGTGTCATTCCCTCTCAACCTCAACCAAATCCAAAGGGAGGCATCAATGCCATCACCCTTAGATCTGGTACACAACTAAAAGAGAAAGAAGCAAAGGACTCAAGTCCTATCACAACCGCCCAAGAGGAAGAGAGAAAAGATATAGAAGAGGTAGTGGAAGAGGAACCACCACAAGTCATAGTTGAGGACGGAGCCCAATCAACAAAGGAAACAACCAAGGCCAAGAGAACATTGGAAGAAGAAATTGCTCAACCCCTCCCATTTCCAACACTTGCTAAGAAAGCTAGGAAGCGCATGGAACTCGACCCCAAAATGGTAGAAATATTCAAGAAAGTTGAGGTAACCATCCCCCTCTTTGATGCTATCCATCAAGTTCCTAAATATGCGAAATTTCTCAAAGATCTATGCATAAACAAAGATAGCATTCTTGAACTAGAAACCATTCCATTGGGGAGTTCTATTTCCGCTTTAATGGGAGCATTGCCCGAGAAGTGTGATGATCCGGGCCCTTGTATGGTCACTTGCACCGTTAATGGAGTTCAATCTATAGATTGCATGTGTGACCTAGGAGCATGTGTTAGCATCATGCCGCTCTCCGTCTATCGGGTATTGAAGTTGCCACCACTAAAAAGGTCGACGGCAAGATTTGTCCTAGCGGATAAAAGCATAATAATCGTGATGGGTGTTGCGGAAGACGTATTGGTGAACATAAAAGGATTGGTGTTCCCGATTGACTTTTATGTCCTTGAAATGCCATCAAGCGAAACCGAGAGAGCATCATCTATTCTTCTTGGAAGACCATTTTTGAGAACTTCTAGATTCAAACTAGATGCCTACTCGGGGACCTACTCTTTTGAAATAGATGGGAGAGTTGTGAGTTTTAGCCTAGAAGAAGCAATGAAGCATCCACCGGAGAATCACTCTCTATTCCGGTGTGACCCAATTGATAACATGGTTGCCGAAGTGCACCTTGCAAAGTTAAATGAGAAGTACATGGTTGAAGAAGCAAATGGAAGTTCAAGCGAACTAAACACCACACATCATACAAACCATTCGGAAACTCATACTCCAAGGAATGAAAAGAAGATGGAATTGAAGCCATTACCACCTCACTTAAGGTATTCATACCTTGATGAAGCCCAAAAGCTACCCGTAATAATTGCACAAGAGCTAACTCCTCAACAAGAAGAAAAATTGCTAAATGTATTGAGGAAGAACAAAAAGGCAATTGGGTGGAGTTTGGCGGATCTAGTGGGAATAAGCCCCCAAGTATGCGAGCACCGCATATTCCTTGAAGAAGGAGCAAGACCGGTCCGACAACCTCAAAGGAGACTTAACCCAACCATTCTTGAGGTGGTGAAGAAGGAAGTCACTAAGCTATTTGAAGTGGACATCATCTACCCTATCTCGGATAGCGAATGGGTAAGCCCGGTCCAAGTAGTGCCAAAGAAGTCCGGAGTGACAACAATCAAGAACGAAAGTGGTGAACTTATAGCAACAAGAGTGCAAAATTCTTGGAGAGTATGCATAGACTACCGAAGATTGAATGCGGCCACAAGAAAAGATCATTTTCCACTACCATTTATCGATCAAATGCTTGATCGATTAGCCGGTAAATCATATTATTGTTTTCTTGATGGATTCTCCGGATACTTCCAAATCCATATTGCTCTAGAGGACCAAGAAAAAACCACCTTTACTTGCCCCTTTGGAACGTATGCTTACAAGCGTATGCCGTTTGGCCTATGCAATGCACCGGCAACGTTCCAAAGATGCATGATGAGCCTATTTGCGGACTTTCTAGAGTAATCAATGGAAGTTTTCATGGATGATTTTAGTGTGTATGGTGATTCATTTGAGCATTGCTTAGGTAACCTTGAAAAAGTCCTAGAGAGATGCACCAAAACAAACCTTGTCTTAAATTTTGAAAAATGTCATTTCATGGTCAAACAAGGCATTGTTTTGGGACACATAGTCTCAAAAGAAGGTATCTCCTTGGATCTGGCAAAAATAAATGTCATATCTAGTTTACCTTACCCCTCCTCCGAGAGGGAAGTCCGTTCTTTTCTTGGACATGCAGGATTCTACCGGAGATTCATCAAGGACTTTAGCAAGGTGGCCCTACCTCTCTCTCGATTACTACAAAAAGACATCGAATTTGAGATGAGCAAGGAATGTATGGAAGCATATGACAAACTCAAGGTAGCATTGACACAAGCTCCTATTGTACGAGGACCCAATTGGACTCAACCCTTTGAAATCATGTGTGATGCTTCGAATTATGCGATAGGAGCCGCGTTAGCACAACGCGAGGGTAAGATTCCCTATGTCATAGCTTATGCTTCCAAAACATTAGACGGAGCCCAATCCAATTACACTACTACCGAAAAGGAACTCCTAGCTATTGTTTTTGCTTTGGACAAGTTCCGAGCCTATCATCTTGGTTCCAAGGTAGTAGTGTACTTGGATCACGCGGCACTAAAGTACTTGTTGGCCAAAAAGGAATCAAAACCGAGATTAATTCGTTGGGTGCTTTTGTTACAAGAATTTGACTTGGAGATCAAAGATAGGAGCGGTTCCCAAAACCTAGTGGCGGACCATTTAAGTCGCCTCGAACACACAAAAGGTGACACCACTCCTATCAATGATTCCTTTCCTTTAGATGCTTTGCACGCAATCTCGGAAGTGGTTCCTTGGTACGCCCCAATAGCAAACTATTTAGTTTCACGCACTCTCCCTCCCAATCTCGACAAAAACAAAAAGGATAAGCTGAAAAGCGAATCCAAATACTATATTTGGGATGATCCCTATTTGTGGAGGTGTGGAGCGGACCAAATAGTGCGACGGTGCGTACCTCAAACCGAATTCCAAGCAATATTGGACGCTTGCCATGCTTCCGAAGGAGGTGGTCACTACGGGCCCCAAAGAACGGCAAGAAAGGTCCTTGATTGTGGATTTTGGTGGCCAACTCTTCTCAAAGATGCTTCTCTCTATTGCAAATCTTGTCCCCAATGTATTAGGTTTGGAGATATTTCCAAGAAGGACGAAATTCCCCAACAAAATATGCTTTTTTGTGAAATCTTTGACGTGTGGGGAATCGACTTCATGGGACCATTTCCAAATTCCAATGGCTTTCTCTACATCTTGCTAGCCGTCGATTATGTGTCAAAATGGGTGGAGGCAATCCCCACCCGAACGGATGACGCTAATGTTGTGTATTCTTTTGTGAGGAACAATATCATTTGTCGCTTTGGCGCCCCAAGAGCAATCATAAGTGACCAAGGATCTCACTTTTGCAATAAAAGAATAGACGGCCTCATGAAAAAATATGGCATCATCCACAAAGTCGCCACGGCTTACCACCCTCAGATAAACGGCCAAGCCGAAGTCTCGAACCGGGAAATCAAGCATGTGTTAGAAAGGATTGTAAAGCCGAATAGGAAAGATTGGAGCATCAAACTCTCCGATGCACTGTGGGCCTATCGAACGGCTTATAAAACACCCATTGGCATGAGCCCCTTCCGGCTTGTATATGGTAAAGCATGTCACTTACCGGTGGAGATTGAACACAAAGCCTATTGGGCCGTAAAGGAGTGTAATATGAACTTGGGTGGGGCCGGAATAGAGAGAAAACTTCAATTGGCAGAATTGGAATGTTTGAGATTAGAAGCTTACGACAACTCTAGGCTTTATAAGGAAAAATTGAAAGCCATCCATGACAAGAACATTAGGAGAAGAGAATTCCGACCCGGTGACCTAGTCCTTCTCTACAATTCAAGGTTGAGATTACTACCTGGAAAGCTTAGATCAAGGTGGGATGGACCCTACCAAGTGGAGAAAGTAGAACCCTATGGGGTCTACCACTTGCGCCACCCAACAAGCCCGGACATCTTCAAGGTAAACGGGCACCGTCTCAAATTGTATCATCGTGAGCAAAGAAAGCACCCCAAGGAGTTTGAAGTGTTCCTCTTGAGGGATGCAACCCTTGAACAAGCATTATGAGCTACAGAAAGTCCAACTTAAGGACGTTAAACAAAAGTGCTAGGTGGGAGACACCCCACCATGGTAAGATCTTCCTTTGAGCTTTGTACATAGACACTTGATTTCATGTTTGTTAGCTAGATTTTAATGTCAATTCTCCTTCATTTGTTAAAATTCATTGATAGTCCACCAATTAAAATACCCTGCTATAGCGTTTAAGTGGCTATATGGGAGGGAAGAGGGTTTTAAAATGTCAAAAGTGATGTAAACACTTGCAAAATTAGCAAAAGCACCCCTCTGCGCGTGCGCGCACCTGGCGCGTACGCGCCCTTGTGGCACTCGACGGTCATCTACGCGGACGCGCACCGTACGCGGACGCGTGGATTGCGAATAACAGCCCTCCATACATTTATCCGAGAGTTGCGCCCACACCATGCCAGGGCTATGCCTGAAGCACACGAAGCTCGCGCGCGAGCGCACATGACGCGTCCGCGCACATGGGCGAAATCTGCCAATCGACGCGCAAGCGCACTACGCGCGTCCGCGCCGATTGCCTTGCTGCATTCTTAGTACATCTCACAGAGAGTTAGGCCATTCTCAAGCCTACACTAAGCCACCGGCCCAGAACCTATGCCGCGTGCGCGCACCTGGCGCGCACGCGTCCATACAATACGAGCACGAGATGCGCGCGCGCGCCTCAGCCGCGCACGCGCCTCAGCCGCGCACGCGCCTTGTGATTCTGCACTCCTCTCTGAGCCATTTCACAGAGAGTTGAGCCCCCTCCAGGCCCTTCGCATGCCTGGGGCACAACCGCATTGACACGTGCGCGCACTGTGCGCGCGCGCGCCAAAAAGCCCTGAAGCAACCTCTGGTACTTCGTCCAGAGAGTTATGCCACTCCTGTGCCTTTCCTGTGCCGCTAGCCCAAGCGCATGGGCGCACGCGCGCAACGTGCGCGCGCGCGCCCCACTCCACCTCGCCTCCCTGCGCGAGCGCGCACTGTGCGCGCACGCGCGGAGGATCGGCGCCAATGTAAGAAGGGGCACACTCACCCCTCCACCCCCATTTCCCATTTCCCTCCCCTTCTCATACCTTCCACTACACATCCAACTTGAACAAGGGGCACACTTACCCTTTCATCCTCATTCCACCATTCCCTCATCTCCACTACCCTCCATCAACCCACACTACAACTTCTTCTTCCATATCCTTCTCCATCTCACAAGGTATTTTACTAAGCTACCCTCTTAGTCCAATAATCTCTTGTGATTCTTAAATCATTTAGTTGCACCATCTCTTAGGTAGCTTCTTTCTTTTCCTTCTTCTTTCTTTAATACTTTTTTGGGATGTCTTTGCTCTTCTCTCTCTTTCAATCCAATTCTTCATGGGCATTTGGGTCTCAAACTCACTTACATGAGTAGATGAATGGTGTTGCTTACTTCTCTTGCAATCAATATAAATTATAATCATTAATAATGGATTGTGGAATGTTACATTGCTCTCATTTTCACATAATCATACACTACTTCAAGGATGCACGCCAAGTGTTCGATGAAAGGCACACTTGAATTTTGGACTCATTGTGACTACCTTGCCTCTCAACCAATCACTTTTGAGTGCATCCCCACTTCCCACAATCCATTCACTCACATTTTCTAGCTTGTTTCCATTTATGGTCCCTAAGGGTGTGTGCTTCTCATGCTTCTTCCTTGCATGCTTATACTACCCTTGCACCACATGAAAATGATTTGCCTTGCTCTTCACCCATTATCCTAGTTACATGTTGCAGCTGTCATGTAACAAAGATACCCGTATTCTATGGCATAACTTTTCATTGCATAAAGCTTATTTACTTCCACTTCTTTGGGTTTGATATTTTTTTCCTCTCTTGCTTTCACAGGATGGTCATCAAAAAGAACAAGGGAAAAGGGCCCAAGAAGCCGGCCTCAGAGAAAGTGTGCCAAGAACTAACGGCCAAGCCCCACCTAAAGAAGTCCAAGGGCCCTGTTGATGTTCTAGAGAAGGACAACCCTCCTAAGGATTCAAACAAGTTTCCCAACCGTTACTGCGAACTTGTTTACTCAAGAATGATTGAAAGGAATTACCATCCGGAACCCCTCCTAGTCTTACCGGCTCACCTCCATCCGATTGTGATGCCACACATTGACCGGAGGCAATGGAGGTTCCTCTTGAGCCAACCAAAGGAGGCCAATCTCTCATGGGTAGTGAAATTCTACTCCAACTTCCACTCACCCCTTCTCACATCAATATTTGTGCGCCGGAAGCAAGTATCGGTCACAGTGGAAGCCATCCGAGAAGTCCTTGGGGTTGAACATTCAACGGATGCACATGACGCCTACCAAGAAGTCTTGGCTACATGCGATGACCGCGCATTCGATTGGAGCGCGATCCTCCGCGTCATTGCTTTACCCGACGCATATTGGATTCGGGGGACCATAAAGCAAAGACCCAAGGGTTTAGATGTCCGCCACCTCACTCAAGAAGCAACGGCATGGGCCCAAATTCTGGCTCACTATGTGCTCCCAAGCACACATGGATCATCCATCACCGCCGAGCTGGCCTTATTGATATGGTGCATCTTGACCGATAAACCGGTCGACGTTTCGCATGCCATTCGCCAATCCATGGGGCGCATTCATGCCAAGGGAAATCTGCCATTCCCCGCTCTAGTGACGGCGTTAGTTGCGAAAGCCGGCGTCAACCGGGAGGCTAAAGATAGGAGAACCTCAATTCCGGTCGATGGTGATATAATTCCGACCAAGAGATGCCTCAAGCCTCCGGAAGCCACCAAGGTCATTGAACTACCCAACTAACTTGCAACCCTACCACTTCATCTACATCAAAAAAATCGGCCGCCCAACGCCTTGAGGATCTTCACAAGAAAATGGACCGTTATGAGAGGCGTAACCAACGCCGCTATGCTCTTGTGAAGAGGCTTCTAAGCATAGTCACCCCACCTATGGAGGAACCCGATATCTCCACATCCACCGCAACTTCAAGCGGGGATAGCGATGACATTGGAGATTTGGGACACTCGGAGCTCAACCACCCACTGCGCCTAACCTATAGCACGGAGGACCGTGCTAAGTTTTAAGTGTGGGGAGGTCGGCCGACCGATCTCCGTAGGTAACATCTGAATAAATTAGGATAGGTTGCATGACTAGGTTCTAGTTAGCACCATTTGCATGATAAGTCGACTTGGTTGGAACAATGAAATTCTTTCTTAGGAAACCAATACCTTGGGGCAACCGTGGGGCATTGCGAATTTTAAATGCTTTGATGCCAAAAAATTGCATGAGGAATTATATTTTGGAACATGGGTTTGAGTTAAGAACACAAGCTAGTGAGTTTTGAGCCTAATTGCGTGGTCACATCTTATGACCATTTATTCCCCTTCTTGTGTGCATTATTCTCTTCCTATGATTGTAACCCTTGATTTGTTTGATTCTTTATATCCATTGTTTTGTGTATTCATGCATTTGTATGATTGAGGCCATCATTTCATTAGCTCACTTACCCAAATAGCCTTACCTTTTATCCTCCCTTGTTAGCCAACTTTGAGCCTACGCTTAACCCACTTATTCTTATTTTAGCACATTACAAGCCTTGAAGCGGAAAACAATGAATGTCCTTTATTTGGATCTTTGATTGGCTTAGGCTAGTAAGTGTGAGTGTCATCCAAGAGTGGGAAGACTTTAGGACATTGGTTGGGATAAAAGGGTGTTTGTGTTTTGTATTTCTATATTGGGAAGTTGGGTACATGCTCATGTATTGATTAAATGTATAGACCTTATGCATTGATGTTCTTGTATATGGTTTGAGAAAAAAAAGGAGAAATAAAAGTTAAAAAGAAAAAAATTGAAAAGAAAAAAAAAAAAAGAAAAGCAATAAAGGGGACAAAATGCCCCAAAGTGAAGCTTAATAGGAGTCAATGCATAAGTATGGTGAAACGGAAAAATTTTTTTGCATGAGTATGTGGAAAAGTGAGGAATGGGTAGTTAGGTTAGTATTTAATTATATAGGTCATTATATAAGTTAGGTGGGAACGTCTACGTTAATCAAAGATTCAAATCCTAAGTCCACTAGCCATATATGACCCTACCTTGACCCTAGCCCCATTACAACCTAAGGAGAAGACCTCATGATAATTGTATGCATGCATTGGATAATTGTCGATTGTTAGATGAAAAACAAATCTTGGAAAGCATGATTAGGGGAGAATTGAGAGAATGAACCCCAAACACCGAGTGACTAGAGTGCAAACATTTCCGGTGAGGGTTCGATGCTCAATCCTATGATTCCCGGCTCTCGCAAGCATTCCTCATGCAAAGTTGCACATATTGCAATTGATGCTTAGAAAGTGGCAAGTCCTATGCTTTGACCACCATCATGTCCCATGTGCTCGCATATGTCCTAAGAAGGCTAATTTGTTCCCAACCAAGTGGATAGTAGCACTAGTCATAGTTGCATGCATATAAGTAGGTTGCATTTCATGAGCCGTATACTTTTGCGATCCCTCGGTCTTTTGTGTTTCTTTGCATTTCTCTAAGCATGAGGACATACTAGAATCTAAGTGTGGGGAGGTTGACAAACCCCATTTTAAGGGTTTATCTTGTGCTGCTTTCAGGGGTTTTGTCAATGATTCCACACACTTTCTATATGAAAATACAAGATTTTGCATTCCTTTCCTAGTTTTGCCTCATGAATGAAAACATGCTTATTTTGCACTAAAATAGATACATCTCTAATCTTCTCTTGATGCCATTCGATGCCATGACTTGTGTGTTAAGTGGTTTCAGGATATAGAGTAGGAATGGGCCGGAAGAGAGAAGGAAGGCGGGTGCAAAGGAAAGAAGCATGAGAGTTGAGCCTTGGGAACTTCTGCATGGGCGCGTGCGCGCACCTGGCGCGTTCGCGTGGACAGAGCAACGTGAAGCCGAAACTGAGAGCCAAGCCACGAGCCGGCTTGAGTAGCGGCTAAGCCAGGACCTTCATGGACGCGCACGCGTACATCACGCCTCCGCGCGCTTGACAAGACGCCTCGACGGCGCGTGCGCGTACCTTGCGCGTGCGCGCCGATTTGCGAATATGATTTTTTAGAAGTCACGTGACTTAGGCGTGGAGGTAGTTAAGAGTCCCACTTTTGGGGAAATGCCTTGGCGGGAAAAGCTTAAGAAGACCAAAGGGAGCAAGGGTTGAGGACACTTAGTTCATTTTCTAGAATTAGATATTTTTGGGAGGAGAGTTAGTTACACTTTTGGGGAGAAGAAGAGGGAGATTCCAAGCTTTTCACTAGGGTTCATCTTCATCTAATTTCTGAATTTTCAATGACTTTTTGGTGAGATCCATTACAATTCTCATTCCACTTTGTTCATGTCATAGATTTTCTTCTCAATTTTCAAGTAGTAGATGTAATTGATCAATTCTTATAGATCTAGAATTCAACTTTGTAATTTGGGATTTCATCCATACTTTGGGGATTTAATTTTCATTGATACTCTTTGAGACTTGTTGTTAGATCCTTGTGTTGCAATACTTTCAATTCTACTTTTCTTCTCATTTTACTATGACTTTCTTCCTTGCTCATCACATGTTTGATAAAATGTCAACACTAGCTATAGAGTAGAATTTTCACACTTGGCATAGGGTTTGGTCATTGGAAGAAGTTGAATAGTTATATCACTAGTTGATTGGGAACTAGGGATTGCTAGTTGGCTTGGAGGGCACTAAAGCTAGTTTCCCATGAGGTGAAGCTAGGACTTGTGACTCAAGTTGATTGTGTTCATTTGAACTCCCTCTATATTTAGGGGATAACTAAATGAAGCAAGACCTAATTGTTGTCAACAGTGAATGGACTATAAGGATAGAACTTCTAATGCCAATCCTAAGCCAAGTCTTTTGATAATTGATTGTTTGTTTCTCATCACTTTGCTAAACCTTTCAAAGAATTCCAACAAGGCTTACTAAATCAATAAGATGCACACTTTGGCAATTCCAAGGGAGAACGACTCGGGAGACTAGTACTCTCGGATATAGATTGTAGATTTGTTTGATGATGGATTTTGCGTCGGTTTAGACTATACTACGATTGATCACTTGATAATTTCTATACCGGCAAAAATCCATTTGTCATGGGGTCCACAGATCCTGAGGTGTCAAGGAAAAGTCATCCCTGCACCAAATGGCATGCAAAAATGCGTTTTGAGCCAATTCTGCCGTTAAACGCCGGGCTGGTGCCCATTTCTGGCGTTTAACGCCAATTGCTTGCCCTTTTCTGGCGTTTAACGCCAATCTGGTGCCCCTTTCTGGCGTTAAACGCCCAGAATGGTGCCAGACTGGGCGTTAAACGCCCATCTGCTAGCCTTACTGGCGTTTAAACGCCAGTAGGTTCTTCCTCCAGGGTGTGCTATTTTTCTTCCTGTTTTTCATTTTGTTTTTGCTTTTTCAATTGATTTTGTGACTTCTCATGATCATCAACCTACAGAAAACATAAAATAGCAAAGGAAAATAGATAAAATATAACTTTGGGTTGCCTCCCAACAAGCGCTTCTTTAATGTCAGTAGCTTGACAGAGGGCTCTCATGGAGCCTCACAGATACTCAGAGCAATGTTGGAACCTCCCAGCACCAAACTTAGAGTTTGAATGTGGGGGTTCAACACCAAACTTAGAGTTTGGTTGTGGCCTCCCAACACCAAACTTAGAGTTTGACTGTGGGGGCTCTGTTTGACTCTGCTTTGAGAGAAGCTCTTCATGCTTCCTCTCCATGGTGACAGAGGGATATCCTTGAGCCTTAAACACAAAGGATTCCTCATTCACTTGAATGATCAGTTCACCTCTATCAACATCAATCACAGCCTTTGCTGTGGCTAGGAAGGGTCTGCCAAGGATGATGGATTCATCCATGCACTTCCCAGTTTCTAGGACTATGAAATCAGCAGGGATGTAATGGTCTTCAACCTTTACCAGAACATCCTCTACAAGTCCATAAGCTTGTTTCTTTGAATTGCCTGCCATCTCTAGTGAGATTCTTGCAGCTTGTACCTCAGAGATCCCTAGCTTCTCCATTACAGAGAGAGGCATGAGGTTTATACTTGACCCTAGGTCACACAGAGCCTTCTTGAAGGTCATGGTGCCTATGGTGCAAGGTATTGAAAACTTCCTAGGATCTTGTCTCTTTTGAGGTAATTTCTGCCTAGACAAGTCATCCAGTTCTTTGGTGAGCAAAGGAGGTTCGTTCTCCCAAGTCTCATTACCAAATAACTTGTCATTTAGCTTCATGATTGCTCCAAGGTATTTAGCAACTTACTCTTCAGTGACATACTCATCCTCTTCAGAGGAAGAATACTCATCAGAGCTCATGAATGGCAGAAGTAGGTCCAATGGAATCTCTGTGGTCTCAATATGAGCCTCAGAGTCACATGGTTCCTCATTAGGGAATTCATTGGAGGCCAGTGGACGTCCATTGAGGTCTTCCTCAGTGGCGTTCACTGCCTCTCCTTCCTCTCCAAACTCGGCCATGTTGATGGCCTTGCACTCTCCTTTTGGATTTTCTTCTGTATTGCTTGGAAGAGTACTAGGAGGGAGTTCAGTAATTTTCTTGCTCAGCTGTCCCACTTGTGCCTCCAAATTCCTAATGGAGGACCTTGTTTCAGTCATGAAACTTTGAGTGGTTTTGATTAGATCAGAGACCATGGTTGCTAAGTCAGAGTGGCTCTGCTTAGAATTCTCTGTCTGTTGCTGAGAAGATGATGGAAAAGGCTTGCCATTGCTAAACCTGTTTCTTCCACCATTATTGTTATTGAAACCTTGTTGAGGTCTCTGTTGATCCTTCCATGAGAAATTTGGATGATTTCTCCATGAAGAATTATAGGTGTTTCCATAGGGTTCTCCCATGTAATTCACCTCTTCCATTGAAGGGTTCTCAGGATCATAAGCTTCTTCTTCAGATGAAGCATCCTTAGTACTGCTTGGTGCATTTTGCATTCCAGACAGACTTTGAGAGATCAAATTGACTTGCTGAGTCAATATTTTGTTCTGAGCCAGTATGGCATTCAGAGTATCAATCTCAAGAACTCCTTTCTTCTGATTTGTCCCATTGTTCACAGGATTCCTTTCAGAAGTGTACATGAATTGGTTATTTGCAACAATTTCAATCAGTTATTGAGCTTCTGTAGGCGTCTTCTTCAGATGAAGAGATCCTCCAGCAGAGCTATCCAAAGACATCTTGGACAGTTCAGACAGACCATCATAGAAAATACCTATGATGCTCCATTCAGAAAGCATGTCAAAAGGACATTTTCTGATCAATTGTTTGTATCTTTCCCAAGCTTCATAGAGGGATTCTCCTTCCTTCTGTCTGAAGGTTTGGACTTCCACTCTAAGCTTACTCAATTTTTGAGGTGGAAAGAACTTTGCCAAGAAGGCATTGACTAGCTTTTTCCAAGAGTTTAGGCTTTCTTTAGGTTGTGAGTCCAACCATGTCCTAGCTCTGTCTCTTACAGGAAAAGGGAATAGCATAAGTCTGTAGACCTCAGGGTCAACCCCATTAGTCTTGACAGTGTCACAGATTTGCAAGAATTCAGCTAAAAACTGATGAGGATCTTCCAATGGAAGTCCATGGAACTTGCAATTCTGTTGCATTAGAGAAACTAATTGAGGCTTAAGCTCAAAGTTGTTTGCTCCAATGGCAGGGATAGAGATGCTTCTCCCATAGAAGTCGGGAGTAGGTGCAGTAAAGTCACCCAGCACCTTCCTTGCATTGTTGGCATTGTTGTTGTTTTCGGCTGCCATGGGTTCTTCTTCTTTGAAGATTTCTGTTAGGTCCTCTGCAGAGAGTTGTGCCTTAGCTTCTCTTAGCTTTCGCTTCAAGGTCCTTTCAAGTTCAGGATCAGCCTCAACAAGAATGCTTTTGTCTTTGTTCCTGCTCATATGAAAGAGAAGAGAACAAGAAAATGTGGAATCCTCAATGTCACAGTATAGAGATTCCTTGAGGTGTCAGAGGAACAGAAAAATAGAAGAAAGAGGTAGAAGAATTCAAACTTAGTGAGATAGAGTTCGAATTGTACATTGAGGAGGAGTGATACTCCATAAATAGAAGGATGTGAGAAGAGGGGAAGAGATTTTTCGAAAATTATTTAAAAAGATTTTTAAAAACATTTTGAAAAAGATTTTGAAAAAGATATGATTGAAAACTTTTTTTGAAAAAGATGTGATGTAAAAAGATATGATTGAAAAGATATGATTTGAAAAATAATTTAAAAAAAGATTTGATTTTAAAAATTAATGACTTGCCTAACAAGAAAAGATATGATTCAAACATTAAACCTTTCTCAACAGAAAAGGCAACATACTTGAAATGTTGAATCAAATCATTAATTGATAGCAAGTATTTTTGAAAAAGGAAAGAAATTGATTTTGAAAAAGATTTGATTGAAAAGATATGATTTGAAAAAGATTTGATTTTGAAAAACTTTGAAAAGTTGAAAAAAAATTTGCATTAAAAATAGAATCTTCCCTCTTGTGCCATCCTGGCGTTAAACGCCCAGAATGGTGCACATTCTGGCGTTTAACGCCCAATGCTCTACCTTTTTGGGCGTTAAACGCCCAACCATGCACCCTGGCTGGCGTTTAAACGCCAGTCTGTCCTTCTTCACTGGGCGTTTTGAACGCCCAGCTTTTTCTGTGTAATTCCTCTGCTGCATGTTCTGAATCTTCAGTTCCCTGTACTATTGACTTGAAAATAGAACCAAGGTCAAATAAACAATGCATGCAAGACACCAAACTTAAATTTAGACACTAGACTCAAACAAGAAACATAAAATATTTTTGGTTTTTTATGATTTTGTAATTTTTTTGGATTTTTCGAAAATTAAGTGGAAGAAGAAAATAAAGGTATCAAAATTCTTAATGAGAATTCCAAGAATCATGCAATGTTAGTCTAAAGCTTCAGTCTAAAGGAATTAGACATGAATAGCCAAGCTTCAGCAGGACATTGCATTCAAGAGCTAAATTGATGAGACTCAATCAGCTTTGGTGATGATAAGATCATCACCTTGAAACACTAGAATTCATTCTTAAGAACTCTGAAAAATACCTAATCTAAGCAACAAGATGAACCGTCAGTTGTCCATACTCGAAACAATCCCCGGCAACGGCGCCAAAAACTTGGTGCACGAAATTGTGATCACTACAACTCAAATAATCCCTAGTAATGGCCCCAAAGACTTGGTGCTCAATACCATGGCATAAACACAACTTCGCACAACTAACCAGCAAGTGCACTGGGTCGTCCAAGTAATAAACCTTACGCGAGTAAGGGTCGATCCCACGGAGATTGTTGGTATGAAGCAAGCTATGGTCACCTTGTAAATCTTAGTCAGGCAGACTCAAATGGTTATGGATGATATATGAATAAAACATAAAGATAAAGATAGAGATACTTATGTATTCCATTGGTGAGAATTTCAGATAAGCGAATGGAGATGCTTTGTCCCTTTCGTCTCTCTACTTTCCTACTGTCTTCATCCAATCCTTCTTACTCCTTTCCATGGCAAGCTTATGCAAGGGTTTCTCTGTTGTCAGTGGCTACCTCCCATCCTCTCAGTGGAAATGTTCAACGCACCCTGTCACGGCACGGCTATCCAGCTGTCGGTTCTCGATCATGTCGGAATAGAATCCAGTGATTCTTTTGCGTCTGTCACTAACGCCCCACAATCGCGAGTTTGAAGCACGTCACAGTCATTCAATCATTGAATCCTACTCAGAATACCACAGACAAGGTTAGACCTTCCGGATTCTCTTGAATGCAGCCATCAGTTCTAGCCTATACCACGAAGACTCTGATCTCACGGAATGGCTGGCTCGGTTGTCAGGCGAGCGCTCGGTTGTCAGGCGATCAACCATGCGTCGTGTATCAGGAATCCAAGAGATATTCACCCAATCTAAGGTAGAACGGAGGTGGTTGTCAGTCACACGTTCATAGGTGAGAATGATGATGAGTGTCACGGATCATCACATTCATCAAGTTGAAGAGCAAGTGATATCTTGGAACAAGAACAAGCGGAATTGAATAGAAGAACAATAGTAATTGCATTAATACTCGAGGTACAGCAGAGCTCCACACCTTAATCTATGGTGTGTAGAAACTCCACCGTTGAAAATACATAAGAACAAGGTCTAGGCATGGCCGTGAGGCCAGCCTCCATGGTCTAAGATAGCATAAGACTAAAGATAGCTACCAAGATTCCAAGACATCAAATACAATAGCAAAAGGTCCTATTTATAGGGAACTAGTAGCTTAGGAATTACAAAGATGAGTAAATGACATAAAAATCCACTTCCGGGCCCACTTGGTGTGTGCTTGGGCTGAGCATTGAAGCATTTTCGTGTAGAGACTCTTCTTGGAGTTAAACGCCAACTTTTATGCCAGTTTGGGCGTTTAACTCCCATTTTGGTACCAGTTCCGGCGTTTAACGCTGGGAATTCTGAAGGTGACTTTGAACGCCGGTTTGGGCCATCAAATCTTGGGCAAAGTATAGACTATCATATATTGATGGAAAGCCCAGGATGTCTAATTTCCAACGCCGTTGAGAGCGTGCCAATTGGGTTTCTGTAGCTCCAGAAAATCCACTTCGAGTGCAGGGAGGTCAGAATCCAACAGCATCTGCAGTCCTTTTCAGTCTCTGAATCAGATTTTTGCTCAGGTCCCTCAATTTCAGCCAGAAAATACCTGAAATCACAGAAAAACACACAAACTCATAGTAAAGTCCAGAAAAGTGAATTTTAACTAAAAACTAATAAAAATATACTAAAAACTCAACTAAATATACTAAAAACATACTAAAAACAATGCCAAAAAGCGTACAAATTATCCGCTCATCACCTGTGTGCGCGTCGCCTAGCTATACGGCCACTATGACAAATTATATATCATTTCGAAGCCCCGGATGTTAGCTTTCCAACGCAACTAAAATTGCTTCATTTGGATCTCTATAGCTCAAGTTATGATCGATTGAATGCGAAGAGGTCGTGGTTGATAGCTTTGCAGTTCCTTCAGCTTCTTGTATTCCTTCCACTTTTGCATGCTTCCTTTCCATCCTCTAAGTCATTCTTACCCTGTAATCTCTGAAAACGCTTAACACACATATCATGGCATCGAATGGTAATAAGAGAGGATTAAAATTAGCTAAATTAAGACCAAAGAAACATATTTTCAATCGTAACACAAAATCAGGAAGGAAAATGTAAAACATGCAATTTACATGAATAAGTGTGAGAGTAGTGGATAAAATTCACTCAATTAAGCACAAAATGTACCATGAAATAGTGGTGCATCAAATCTCCCCACACTTAAACATTAGAATGTCCTCATGCTAAGCTCAAGAGAAGCTATAAAAGTGAAGAGGAATGGTAGAAAGTATGAGATGCAACCTATCTATATGAATGCAGCTAAATGCAAAATATTTCTACCAACTTGGTGAAAATTAAATAAACCTTTTAGGAATAAATATGAACTGGATTTCACTAATTCAAATCATAAAAATGAAGTACAAATAGACTTGCAAGAAGAAGATAGCTCATGAAAGCTGAGAATAAAGAATCGAGCATCGAACCCTCCTTGGAAGTGTATACACTCTAATCGCTCAAGTGTTTAAGGTTCGATTCTCTCAATTCTCTACTAATCTTGCTTTCTAAGGGTTGTTCTTCTTCTACCAATCAACAAAGAATTAATTCACAGATACACATATCAAGAGGTCTTTTAAGGGTTGTAATGGGGTTAGGGTCAAGGTAGGATTGTATTTGGTCAAGTGGACTAAAATCTGAATCCTTAATTAACCTAAACTTTCCTCCTAACTTAAGATAATCCATGTAATTACAATGCAAGATCTAACTGCCCATTAACTATGTTTATCACACATTCATGCATCCCAAATTTAAGTACAACTCATATGCATTGATATTATTACTTAACTTGGGGCATTTTGTCCCTTTTTATTATTTGCTTTTTTTTCTTTTCTTTTTCTCATATTTTTATTTCTCTTTTCTTTTTTTTTTTTTGTTTTTCTCAATGCATATGATTAAAGTATTGCATGCATAAACATGTTCTTAACATTCTTATTCATATTCTCTCAAGACTACACAACAACCAATTCTCAAACCAAATGTTTCTAAACCCAACTTCCCCACACTTAAATTATGAACACTCTCACTAGTCTAAGCTAACCAAGGATTCAAATTAAGGATATTATTATTTTCTACTTAGAGTTAGTGATGTGCTAAATTAAAGAACAAAGGGGTAAAATAGGCTCAACTTTGGTTTGCAAAGGATAATGAAAGGGTAAGGCCATATGGGTATGTAAGCTAAGTGAAACAAGGCCTCAATCATATAAGTATATGCATACATTAAACCATGGAAAAATAGAATCAAGCAAGATATAGATCACAATTTTAGAGAAAACAACACACACCAAAACAAAATATTGGTCGATAAAATGTAACCAATCAATTAGGCTCAAAATCTCACTGGTTTTGTGTGTTCGAGCTCTAAACCATGTTCCAATATAATATTTCTTCAAACAAGTTTAACAAAAATTTTAGTCAAATTAGTGAAATGCTATAAGAAATTTCTTGAAGAAGAATTCATCATTTCAACCAAGTAATGGTAAAATATGCACAAAATCAAACAAACATGCAATCAAATATACAAATGCAACAATAAACTAACAAAGAAAAATAAAAATTGGTGTTGAGAAGAAAGTGACTCACCCACGAAGATCGGTATCGACCTCTCCACACTTAAAGATTGCACCGTCCTCGGTGTATGTAGAGATGTACAAGTGGACGGGTGGTTCCAACTGATACTTTTTCTCCAAAGATTGTGCAGCAGACTTGTTTATTGCTCCAGTTAGAAACTTTTTCTTTTTCCTCTTGGTGGCCATCCTGAAAGAAGAGAAAAAGGAAGGAAAAGAACCCACAAGCAAAGATATGAAAAGAAAGAAAACATATGTGGGCTAGTGCCAAATAATAAGAGTCTTAACTACATGGTAGCTACAACATATAAGTGAGAAAATAATAGAAGCACAGGACATTTCAACTAAATAGCAAACAAGTCAAGAAGCACCCAAAGTAATGCAAGAAATATGCAACAATTGAGTAAAAAAATTTTTTTTAACACCAACGGTAAAATAATGAACTTAGAGAAGAAAATAAAACATGCACAAGATTAAAATACAATGAATGAAAGTATGCAATTAAATAAAATAGAATGAAAGAGAATAAGGATGAGAAGTTAAAGGAATGAAGAAGAAGAAAGTAAGAAAAGAGGAAGAAAGATGGAGAAAGGATAGAAGAAAGAAGTAAGAAATGAAAAACAAGATGCGACGTGCATGCGGGCATCACGCGTACGCGTGAAAATCGAGTTGGCCATTCTACGCGTAAGCGTCGCCCACGCGTACGCGTGGGTTGTCTGAAAGCAAAAGCACGCGCACTCGTCATGGACGCGTACGCGTGGTTGATTTTGTGCCTCTAGCATAGTTCCAGCGCGAGGGCAGCACAACTCTCTGGTCAGAACGCTTATTATGCCGATTTTCACGCCCACGTGTACGCGTCGCTGACGTTTACGCGTGGGTTGAACTTTCTACAGGGGACGCGTATGCATGCGGTATGCGTACGCGTGCTGTGGCTTGTGCATCACGCACCCCTCCCGTGTGTCTCTCACGCAACTCTATGTTCATTTGTGCATACACATACGACGCGTGCGCGTCGTGGACGCTTGCGCGTCGATCCCTCTTTCTTCTTTTTTTTATGCAGAATGCAGAATGTAGATGATTATGGAAAAATTATGAATGAATACTGTGAAAAATAAAATAAAATAAAAATAGCAATGAAAAGGAACGATCATACCATGGTGGATTGTCTCCCACCTAGTACTTTTAGTTATTGTCCTTAAGTTGGACATTTGGTGAGCTCCTTGTCATGGTGGCTTGTGCTTGAACTCATCCAGAAATCTACACCAATGTTTGTAATTCCAATGGCCTCCGGGATCCCAAACTAGGCGTAAAGAGCCTTCAAGCAAGTTAAAGCAAGTGACAAGGCCCTAGGAGTGTTGATTGCTGGAATGAATTTCGGGGTCCCAAACCTTGCTTTTGCACCTGTCTTCTTCTTGAGCGTCATTGTTCCAACCGGGTGGCAAGTAGTCTGAATTCTCACTGAAGAGTCCAAACAACTTCCTAGACCCATGCAATCGAGCTCTACACCAACCTTTGCATTTAAACTTGGAGCATGCAACTATATCGAACCTTTCCTGACAACTCCAACCACTAACCATCTTCTTCTTACTCTTAATGCCACAAAGAGCTCTAAGTTGACCATCTGTCTCAAGTAAACCATATTCAAGTGGAATGAGAAAGCTAAGGGATACGAATTTACCCACTTGAATGTTGTGAAGGATGATGGCGACTTAGGGAGAGGGATCTCCAACAACTTTTGCAAGGTGATTCAAGCTTCACTCCCGTGTATTCTTTCTTGATAACTTCCACCTCTTTGTAAGCTTCTTCAATTTCAACCTCTTCCTCTTGGTAGCTTTCTTCCAATTCAATATCTTCTTCATTGCATACCAAGGTCATGGGAGGTTGTGCTTCTTCTTCTTTAATCTAAGTCTTCAACCACTTCCTCCTTAACTATTGCATCTTCGTCCAGTTGTTTTAGTATAAAATCATACTCCTCCTTGATGATTTTCTTTCCACGACAACTCTATTCAACTACTCCTTCATCTTCAAGGGTCTCTCCGACCTCCATATTTTGGGCTTCCTCTTGCTCTTCTGGAAATAAGGCTGCGTGTAATCGATCCATTGCGTCCCTAAGACGATCCCGTCTCTCTGGTTCCATGTAAATAGCATCATTGGGATCATGTTGCTCTTGGATTGATGGATATGGGTATTCTTGCACGGAGGGTGACGGTGCACTAAAGCTTGAGGGTTGAATCTTGGAGGTAGAGGGTTGGTCCCTGCGGGATATAAGATATTGGAGTTTAGAGGTGAGACCAATGAGGTTAGAGATGAGTGTGTTGTTGTCCAATGGAGGTTGGGGTAGATAGGAGGGTTTATTTGTTGGGAGAAAGGGCTCATAATACGGAGGTGGTTCTTCTTGATAAGGATATGGAGATGGTGTATATTGAGGTGGTGGTTCTATGTATGGTTCATATGGTGATTGGTATGGTGGATAAGGGTTATGGTCATATGAAGGTGAATGGTGAAAAGAGGCTTGTGAATAGGGTTGAGGGCTATGTTGAGGAGGGGGTCCATAAGCATATAGTGGTGGTTGTTGATAATAAGGGTGTTCACCATATCCATTATCTTGGTATGCCTCTTGAAAGGGCTCTTGGTCATAGTATGTTGGTGGAGGTTGTTGCCAAGATGGTTGATCAAATACTTGTGGCTCCTCCCATCTTTGGTTGTCCCAACCTTGATGCATGTTCTCATTGTAATCTCCTCTTCCTGCAACACAATAGTAACCAAACTCATTGCCAAAGGGGTGAGAGTTCATAGTAGCTAAAGAAAATAAAAACAAAAACTAGTAAAAATAAGCAACTAAGTCCTAAACTAATAAAAACTGGCAAACAAGCAAAAAGAAAATATTTACAATAACCAGTAATAAGGCACACGTTTGCAATTCCCCGGCAACGGTGCCATTTTGACGATCGAATTTTTGACGGTTTAGAATTTCACAAATAAATTCTCGTTGAAAGTATAGTTTGTAAACAAACAAGAATCCTTTCATACAAAAGATTGTTTGTCACAAGTAACAAACCCCTTATAAATAATAACTGGTGTATTTAAACCTCGGGTCGTCTCTCAAGGAATTACAGGGAAGTGTTCTTGTTATTGGTTATGTAAAGGCCTATTTTGGGGTTTTAAAGATAAGAAGCAAGAATAGTAAATGGTAATGAAAATCAAATGACTAGAAAAGCTCTTGGCAGGGTATGAGAACTGAAAATCCTATCCTACTTATCCTTATCAATTGTGATGAGAATTGTTCATTGCTTTCACTTAGTTAACCCTCAACGAATGAAGGAAAGTCAAGTGGACTAATCAATTTGATTCCTCAAGTCCTAGTCAACTCCTAAGGAAATACTAGCTTTAGTGGAATCCAAATCAATTAGCAACTTTCAATTATCAATCAACAAAGGACTTTGATAACTCAAGTGTCACCAATTACTCAACCAAGCCAAGAACATAGAATCCTACTCTAACATTGTTCATACCCTGGGTCGAGCTGTCTGACCCGAGATGTTCTACAGACAAAGTGACCGACCTCTTCAGGACAAGACAACCCGACCTCTTCTCAAAGAGCTCGGCCAAGTCACAGGAAAGCCCAAATAGAGGAACACGTCCCAAATCCAAGGGCAGCCCAAATCTCGTAGAGATAAAGGCGGTTCCCTTGAAAGATAAGATGACCTTACTTAAAGATAAGATAAAGATAAGATAGGATAACTAACTTATCTTATCCACAGGAGGCCACATCTCACCATTATAAATGCACTGGAGTACCCAGGTATAACTCATACTCTGATTCTACTCAATACCTGCTTAATACCCTTGCTAACTTAAGCATCGGAGTCCCTTGCAGGTACCCCCCACCCTCCGGGGACGAAGGATCAGCACCATCACCAAGTCCAACAAGTCGGACACACCAGCTCCAGCTGCTATACACCTGCCGGACGCGTCGGCTCCGACCAACACAGAAGATCTCGACCGAGATCGACCTACAGTTTCAGGTAACCCCCGGAACATTGGCGCCGTTGCCGGGAAACCTGGAAGTCATCCCATCAACATGGCGGACAACCACGACAACGACCACGACTCAGGATTAGAAGATAGAACGCCGCATAAAAACGCGGATACTATACTCAAAGATACGCCGGAACCCAACGGAGACAAAAATTCATCAAATCCAGGAGTAATAGAGGCGCTTCAAGATCGATTAAAACAACTTGAGAAAGAAGCCCAACATCAACGCGAAAAAGAAGAGGATCTACGTCGGGAGATAAGGCGGCGCCGAGAATTAGAAGAAAAGCATATGAAACTCGAAGCCGACCTTAAAACTAAAGCTACACGACCCTCCACAGAGGATAGCCTTCAGAAAGATCAAGATCTATTCACTAGGGAAATTATGAAGACCAAAATCCCGAAAGATTTTAAACTGCCGAATATGGCTCTATATGACGGCACCTCAGACCCCAACCACCATCTCAGCAACTTCAGAAGTAGAATGTACCTCACTGATGCCTCAGATGCAGTCCGCTGCAAAGCCTTCCCAACAACTCTTACCAAGACAGCCATTCGATGGTTCGACAACCTACCTCCAAAATCCATATCAAGCTTCGACGACCTGGCCAAAAAGTTCCTGGCCAGATTTTCCATACAAAAGGACAAAGCTAAACACGCACCCAGCCTACTAGGAATCAAGCAGGGAGATCGGGAGAGTCTTCGTAACTACATGGAAAGATTCAATAAAACATGCATGGACATATAGAATCTACCAACAGAAGCTTCCATCATGGGTCTCATAAATGGCCTACGAGAAGGACCGTTTAGCCTCTCTATATCAAAGAAGTATCCTACATCACTGGACGAAGTACAAGAAAGGGCGCAGAAGTACATCAACATGGAGGAGAATTCCCGACTTGGAGAAGCCATGAGGTTCGGTCCTGCCTACCGAGATAAAGATAAAGAATCCAAGAAAAAGGAAGATCGCTCCGGGGAGAAAATCAAAAAATATCACAACTACACCCCTCTTAGGGTATCCTTGGTAGACGTTTACAAAGAAGTCTGCCAAACAAAAAAAATACCCCCAGCTCGGCCACTTAAAGGCAAAAGGGGAGGAGGAAATCGAAATGAGTACTGCGAGTATCATCGAGTCTGAGGACATTCCACCAACGAATGCTTTAACTTGAAAATTGTCATATAGAAATTAGTAAGGGAAGGAAAACTAGATAGGTTCTTGGCCAATCGGGACGAAGAACCAAGGAAAAGAAGAAGGGATGAGGATGTCAGACGATCTGAACGATCACCTCGTACACCGGAAAGACACGTCCACGTGATACACGGCGGATTTGCTGGGGGAGGAATCTCCAAATTATCCCGCAAGCGACACCTCAAAGAAGTGTACCATGTCGAAGGAAAGCAGAAAGCGACGGACATCCCAGCAATCACGTTTACCAAGGAAGATGCAGCCGGAATCATCTCGGGACACGACGACCCCATGGTCATTACGATCATATTAGCAAATGCCAACCTCCACCGCACACTAATTGACCAAGGAAGCTCTGCCGACATCCTATTCAAAACTGCCTTCGACAAGCTCGGCTTAGAAGAAAAAGAGCTAAGAGCATACCCGAATAGCCTGTTCGGACTTAGAGATACCCCAGTTCAACCGCTGGGATACGTATCACTGCATACAACCTTTGGAAAGGGGAACCAATCCAGAACACTCAAGATAGACTACATCGTGGTCGACGTAATCTCAGCCTACAATGCCTTAAAAGGTCGGACAACATTAAATCAACTCGGCGCAATAGTTTCAACTCCACATCTATGTATGAAAATCCCAACTGCAGAAGGGATAGCTACAATAAAGGCTGATCAAAAGATGGCGCGTCGCTGTTATAACGAAAGTCTAAACCTCCGAGGTGAAGGAGGAGAGTTCCACACAATCGAGCTCGGTGGAGTTCGGAGGCGAGAAGAATTTTGACCACGACCCGAAGGAGAAGTAGAAAAAGTCCAGATCGGAGATACTTCGGATAAAACAACTAATATTGGCACGATCCTGAAAGGAGACATAAAGGAATCACTAATACGGTTCCTACGAGATAATGTTGATCTCATTGCATGGAAAGCTGCCGACATGCCAGGCATTGATCCCGAACTAATGAGCCACAAATTGGCAGTCTACCCGGGATCCCGGCTGGTACAACAAAGACGAAGAAAACTCAGACCAGAGCAATCTCAAGCTGTAGAAGAACAAGTACAAGAGCTACTAGAGGCAGTGTTCATAAGGGAAGTTAAATACCCACTATGGCTAGCAAACGTCATCTTGGTGAAAAAGTCAAATGGGAAGTGGCGAATGTGCACCGACTACACCGACCTCAACAAAGCCTGCCCAAAAGACCCTTACCCACTCCCAAGCATCGACGCTCTAGTAGATGCTTCATCAGGATATAAGTATCTCTCGTTCATGGACGCATATTCGGGGTACAACCAAATCCCCATGTATCCCCTAGATCAAGAAAAGACCTCGTTCCTAACACCGAAAGCAAACTACTATTACATCGTGATGCCTTTCGGTCTCAAGAACGCAGGAGCTACTTATCAAAGGCTAATGAATAAAGTTTTCTCAGATCACATCGGAAAAAACATGGAAGTTTATGCGGACGACATGTTGATAAAGACACAAAGCGAAGATACATTATTATCCGACCTGACTTAAGTGTTTTACACTATAAGGAAACACAACATGCGGCTCAATCCCGCAAAATGCACCTTCGCAGTAGAAGCAGGCAAATTTTTAGGCTTCATGCTCACACAAAGGGGAATTGAAGCAAATCCAGACAAATGTCAAGCCATACTCAACATGAAGAGCCCAACCTGTGTCAAAGAAGTACAACAACTCAACGGGAGGTTAGCCGCTCTATCCCGATTCTTAGCAGGAGCTGCGATAAGATCTCTTCCCTTCTATGCTACTTTAAGAAAGGGAAAACAGTTCAAATGGACGACAGAATGTGAGCAAGCCTTCCGAGACTTCAAGGAATTCTTAGGACGGCCACCTATCCTATCTCGGCCACGAGAAGGAGAACCGCTCATATTATATCTCGCAGTAGGGAGCTGGGCAATAGCCTCAGCACTACTCCGAGAAGACGAACATGGGTAACAACCCGTCTACTTCATTAGCAAAGCGCTACAGGGATCCGAGCTGAACTACCAGAAAATAGAAAAATTTGCCTATACCCTCATTCTAACATCTCGACGACTCCGCCCGTACTTCCAGGCTCACACCATTAAGGTTCGAACTAACCAATCCATAAAAGGAATATTGCAGAAAACAGATCTGGCAGGCAGAATTCTACAATGGGCAGTCGAGTTCTCAGAGTTTGACCTCCAATATGAAGCTCGGACAGCCATCAAATCACAGTATCTGGCTGACTTTATCGCAGAATTCACAGATGCCCTAGGAACCCCCACAGAATGGAATCTTTACGTGGACGGTTCTTCAAATAAAACTGGAAGCGGCGCAGGCGTGATAATAGAAAGCAACCAAGGAACCCAAGTTGAGCCCTCCCACAAGTTCGGGTTCCCGGCCTCAAACAACCAGGCAGAATATGAAGCATTATTAGCTTGTTTGAAGCTGGCTAAAGAAGTCGGAGCTCAAAAACTCAACATTTACAGCGATTCACAAGTAATCACATCACAAATAACAGGGAGCTACCAAGCCAAAGATCCCACCATGAAAAAATATTTGGATAAAACCAAGGAACAGCTCGGACAAATCGGGGAGTATAAAATCTGCCACATACCCCGCGAACAAAATGCCCGAGCTAATGCACTCTCAAAACTAGCCAGCACCAAACCAGGGGGCAACAATAGGAGCCTCATCCAGGAAATATTGCAAAACCCATCAATCTCGGAAGAAGAAAAAGTCCTAACGATAAGAAATCAGGACCAAGGATGGATGACCCCCATAATCAACTACCTCAAAACAGGAACGCTCCCCTCAGAAGAAAAGGAGGCAAAGAGGTTAAAAAGGGAGGCACAGTACTACACCATTATAAACAACATCCTGTACAAAAGAGGAATCTCAACACCTTTACTAAAATACGTGCCGACCTCCAACACAAGGGAAGTGCTAGAAGAAATACACAGTGGCATTTGTGGCAATCATCTCGGAGCACGAGCTCTCACCAAAAAAGTACTCCAAGCGGGATTTTATTGGCCAACTCTACAGAAAGAAGCTACAGAATTTGTGAAGACATGTCCACCATGTCAGAAACATGCCAACTTTCACATCGCCCCGCCAGAAGAGCTCATTAGCGTGACCTCGCCTTGGCCGTTTGCAAAATGGGGACTCGATCTTCTCGGCCCCTTCCCACAAGGATCAGGACAAGTTAAATTCCTCATAGTAGGGGTAGATTACTTTACAAAGTGGATCGATGCAGAGCCCCTAGCCAATGCCACCGCTCAGAGAAGCCAAAAATTCTTATATAGAAACATTGTCACAAGGTTCGGGGTTCCATATTCAATAACCACAGACAACGGCACTCAATTCACAGATGCAGGCTTCAGAAAACTAGTAGCCGACTTGAATATAAAGCACCAGTATACCTCCGTTGAACATCCACAAGCCAATGGACAAGCCGAAGCGGCTAACAAAGTCATATTGGCCGGATTAAAATAGAGATTACAAGACGCAAAGGGAGCCTGGGCGGAGGAGCTTCCACAAGCCTTATGGGCATATCGAACAACGCCACATTCCACCACGAAGGAATCCCCCTTTTGATTAGCATACGAAATAGAGGCGATGATTCCAGTAGAGATTGAGGAAGGGTCGCCTAGAGTAGTTCACTACAATGAGGGAGTAAACTCCCAACTTCAGAGAGAAGAGCTCGACTTGTTACCCGAAATCCAAGAAAGAGCTCGGATCAGGGAAGAAGCTCTAAAGCGCCGAATGGCTTCCAGATATAATCAAAAGGTAGTGCCGAGAAGTTTTGCAGAGAATGATCTCATCCTAATCCGAAATGATATTGGAACAACCCGACCCGGAGAAGGGAAGCTGGCAGTAAACTGGAAAGGACCCTATCGAGTCATAAAAGTACTTGGGAAGGGCTACTACAGACTGTCCGAGCTTGATGGACGAGAGCTTCCCCGGTCATGGCACGCCTGCAACCTAAGAAGGTACTACAGTTAGAAAAGATATTCTACAAAGATTTCAAGACGCATTAATCTGAAGCATTCATCGTCCGATTATAAAGCAACAGATCGGCAGAAAGTGAAAAATAATTTCATTGCACGATCACGATAAAGACAACCGTCCGATAAAGGTGAAAACGCGATTCACCCAAAGAACGGTCTAGAGATGACAACCACTTTCTACAAATCGGAAAAGATGAACACAGAATAATGTAAGAAGTTATCGAAAGTGATCTAAAAAAGAACCTGACGAGGTCTTACGAATCGCTAAAATAATAACTTAAAGACTGGTCGAACATTAAGAAGTCGAACCAAGTCAACCCAAGTTATAAGTAAACCCTGGAAAGAGGTCTGGCCAACCCTATTAAAGAGGATTACTTTAACTTAGAAGGGCCTGACATAACAAAGTCAGCCCAAAGCAAAAAAGTTATACAAGTAGTCCCTGAAAGAAATCTGACAAAGATCCAAGAAAGAGGACTACAAAAAATAACTTAAAGGAGACCGACATAACCAAGTCGGACTCCTACCACTAAAAAGTTATACAAGTAGTCCCTGAAAGAGATCTGACAAAGATCCAAGAAAGAGGACTACAAAAAATAACTTAAAGGAGACCGACATAACCAAGTCGGACTCCTACCACTAAAAAATTATACAAGTAGTCCCTGAAAGAGATCTGACAAAGATCCAAGAAAGAGGACTACAAAAAATAACTTAAAGGAGACCGACATAACCAAGTCGGACTCCTACCACTAAAAAGTTATACAAGTAGTCCCTGAAAGAGATCTGACAAAGATCCAAGAAAGAGGACTACAAAAAATAACTTAAAGGAGACCGACATAACCAAGTCGGACACCTACCACTAAAAGGTTATACAAGTAGTCCCTAAAAGGGATCTGACAAAGATCCAAGAAAGAGGACTATAAAAAATAACTTAAAGGAGACCGACATAACCAAGTCGGACTCCTACCACTAAAAAGTTATACAAGTAGTCCCTAAAAGAGATCTGACAAAGATCCAAGAAAGAGGACTACAAAAAATAACTTAAAAGAGACCGACATAACCAAGTCGGACTCCTACCACTAAAAAGTTATCTAAGTAATCCCTGAAAGAGATCTAACAAAGATCCAAAAAAGAGGATTACAGAAATAAATTAAAGGGGGACCAACGCAAAAGAACCACCAAAAAATAAGTTGGACCCATAAGGCACAAACTCAAAGGATCCAAACCATAAACAAGGCAATCCCAAGAAGTCGAGCTACAAGGTTCCAGCATTCTCAGAAAGCAGAAGAGAAAACAAGTCAAAAACCTTCATATAATCCACAAAGTTATAAGAGCATCGGCAGCTATCAACACCTACTAAAAATAGCGAGCTACTTTTTGTTTTTTAAAAAATAAAGTTGCTAAAATAAGCAACTAAAAACCGTCAACAAAACAAACAAAGTTTTAAAGAGCCCACAAGCCGGGCCAACTGCCCAAATATCTAGAAAGAGATCAGCAAGCATCAAGAGCCTTCTTGGCATCATCAGGACAAGGAGAAGGAGGACGAGTCTGAAGGGGCACAGCATCTACAGTTCCATCATCCCGATTCAGGATCTGGCAATCCGGATCAGACGTAACGGGAGGAACCGAGGAGGTCGACACCTTGAGAGAAGGCACTGGAGGAGGATCAGCATCATCATCATCTTGGTCATCAGGAACAATCTTACCATCCCTCACAACATTGTCCAGACTGATGAGAGTCACGTCGGCATCAGGAACGACAATTCGGAACTGCTCCATCAGGTTCTCGGAGGCAGCAGTCATGCTACCCACCAGATGACCCTGAAGCTCACCATAATTAACCCGAGCAGTCTCCAAATCATCCCGGAGACGCATCAACTCCCTATAAGCCGAGACATAGCTATCCTTGTGCTTCAGTGCCATGTCCTCAGCCAGTTTCAAAGAAGCAGCAAGGGCAATAGAGCTAGCCTTCTCACCCTCTAGCTCCTTCTCCACCTTTGCCAACTTCACCTCCAACTCCTCCTTCACACCCTTGATCCGATCAAATTCTGACTTGGCTTCCTGATGAGCGGATAATTTATACGCTTTTTGGCATTGTTTTTAGGTAGTTTTTAGTAAGTTCAAGCTACTTTTAGGGATGTTTTCATTAGTTTTTATGATAAATTCACATTTCTGGACTTTACTATGAGTTTGTGTGTTTTTCTGTAATTTCAGGTAATTTCTGGCTGAAATTGAGGGACTTGAGCAAAATTCTGAAAAAGGCTGACAAAAGGACTGCTGATGCTGTTGGAATCTGACCTCCCTACACTCGAAATGGATTTTTTGGAGCTACAGAACTCCAAATGGCGCGCTCTCAATGGCGTTGGAAAGTAGACATCCAGATCTTTCCAGAAATATATAATAGTCCATACTTTATTCGGAAATTGACGACGTAACTTGGCGTTGAACGCCAAGTACATGCTGCTGTCTGGAGTTAAACGCCAGAAAAACGTCATGATCCGGAGTTGAACGCCCAAAACACGTCATAACTCGGAGTTCAACTCCAAGAGAAGCCTCAGCTCGTGGATTGATCAAGCTCAGCCCAAGCATACACCAAGTGGGACCCGGAAGTGGATTTATGCATCAATTACTTACTCATGTAAACCCTAGGAGCTAGTTTATTATAAATAGAACATTTAACTATTGTATTAGACATCTTTTGACAGTTTAATCTCTTGACTGTTTAGCCTTTGATTATTCGGTCTCTTGATCACTCAGGGGGCTGGCCATTCGGCCATGCCTGAACCTTTTACTTATGTATTTTCAATGGTAGAGTTTCTGCACACCATAGATTAAGGGTGTGGAGCTCTGCTGTACCTCAAGTTTCAATACAATTACTATTACTTTTCATTCAATTCTCTCTTATTCTTATTCCAAGATATTCATTCGCACCCAAGAACATGATGAATGTGATGATTATGTGACGCTCATCATCATTCTCACCTATGAACGCGTGTGATTGACAACCACCTCCGTTCTACATGCAACCGAGCTTGAATGTGTATCTCTTAGATTCCCCAACAGAATCTTCGTGGTATAAGCTAGATAGATGGCGGCATTCATGAGGATCCGGAAAGTCTCACCTTGTCTGTGGTATTCCGAGTAGGATCCTGGGAATCCGGAAAGTCTAACCTTGTCTGTGGTATTCCGAGTAGGATTCCGGTAATGAATGACTGTGACGTGCTTCAGACTCGCAAGTGCTGGGCGTTAGTGACAGACGCAAAAGAATCAAGGGATTCTATTCCAGCAGGAGCGGGAACCAACCAGTGATTAGCCGTGCTGTGACAGAGCGCGTGAGCGTAGTTTTCACTGCGAGGATGGGATGTAGCCTTCGGCCAGTGTGATGCCTCCAGACGATTAGCCATGCGAGTGACAGCGCAGAGGACCATTTTCCAGAGAGGATACAAAGTAGCCATCGTCGAACGGTGAACCCCTATACACAGCTTGCCATGGAAAGGAGTAAGAAGGATTGAG